>NC_053168.1:131671198-131971198 GCF_016835505.1 Polypterus senegalus
GCTTGGCATAACGGCAAAGAATAATTTCCAATTTACTAGTGAAGTTCTCATCAAAAGTACCCAGCAAAAACATTAGATTTATCACTTCAATTACTGATATTTCACATTTGCTTTAAAGAGACATGTTTTTGTAATGTGACAGGCATCTCTGGTTTGAAGATTTCTGAGTCACTCTAGAATATAAGAACATTTGGGGGGGGATGAGAGGAGCCGGGAAGCATTTGATGAAGTTAGAGAAGTTTTAGTATGCATACTTAAATCAGTCGATGTGCTATAACAGCAGAAAAAAATGTACACACTTTCAGGCTCTATCTATCTATCTATCTATCTATCTATCTATCTATCTATCTATCTATCTATCTATCTATCTATCTGTATATCTGTCTGTCTGTATATCTGTCTGTCTGTCTGTCTGTCTATAATATAGTGCCTTCCTTTATCTATCTATCTATCTATCTATCTATCTATCTATCTATCTATCTATCTTTCTCCCTCTCATTATCTAAATTCTGTTACTGTACTGATTGTCAACATTCATTGTGGCATTGAGGAGTGGCAACATGTTGAATGTCGGTCAAACATGAAAGTAAAACTTTCTCTGTACTCTGTACAGGTGACAATACTACTTAGAAAAAGTGTGCTGTACCCCTAAATGAACAAAGTTTACACACCTAGTTTCTATTTCTAAATCAGCTGATAAGTTAAATGCTAGTCAGACCCTGCCAGCTGTATTTACAGTCGATGGAAGCAAAACTCTTATGCCATTAGATGGAAACAAATGTGATATCGGATGGCACCTTCAAAGCAAACTTTTAAACTTTAGTCACTTACCATGCCAGAGAAAATGTTTTTTTAACAGTGAAAATTAAATTTGAACATGGCAGATGAGGACAATTACAAAAACATTAAACAGTGAGAGTGTGAAAGTGTTAACAGAATGATGACTAGGTGAAGATACTCTGTGGTGCCCCACTTTCCTTGGTGCCCTAGCAAATGGTTATTTTATTTAATGGTTAACCCAGGGCTGATGTTAACAGTGTTTGTTTTACATGTTATCCCTACTTAAATTAAGCGACTTCACAATGATCTTTAGCGTTAGTTAGCTCATTTCCCAAGTATGCCATAGTAGTAGGGTTTTGGTTTTAGTTTCGACTTTCACTTTGCCTTTGAGTCTCAAGTATTGTTTTGTCTGTTTGTTCTTGGTATGCCTAGTTTAGTTTTGAGCTTTGTTTTACCCAACAATGTCCTTTTGCCTGGTATCATCTCCTGCTATTCTATTTTTTATTGCTCACAATAATCTCAGTACATTTCAGCGTATTCATAACGATGTTCATGTGGATTTCCATGAGGGTCTATGGATTCCTTCCCCAGCCTAAAGACATGCTGTCAAATTGACTAATCATGTAGGATGTACTGTAGGTGTTTGTTCAAGGATTAGATGTGCTGTGCTCTCCAGTGATGCCACGATAGACTGGCTTGCCACCACCCATAACTGGGTTAAGCAGGCTATGAAAATAGATGATATTTTTTCTATATGGAAACTCTATAGTTTATGATGACAAGAAGACATCTTGTGTTATGTGACGCATTTTCAGAGGAATGAATTGATAAGTAAACTAATTTCAAAGCATTCAGGTGCCGGCACATTTCCATGCAATCACCTTTTATTGACCAGTCAGCCCCTAAATGTGCAGTCATTTATTTAGAGGGGTTGGGTGGGGGGGACTTCGACAGACAAAGTTGAAGCCTGCTGGTAACTCAGCGAGAGGTAAAACATTTGAAGCGGCTGAGGTGATGGCGACAGATGTTTTCATGAAAAAGGTGTGAAAGTGATTGAAATATCTGAAAGCCTGTCAGCACTCCGGTTTATTTTGTTTTGCATGTCATTATTGGTTTATTACAGATATGGGGAAACAAATAATAAAGATATAACTAAATAAATAACATTTGGTTTCATATTTACCTGTAAATGTGTCTAAGTTTGGCTCTTTTTTTAAAATTTAGGCCTGTTTTTGAAAATATGTCACCCGTACCCAAATGTCGAGTCTCCAAATTGTTACTAAACAAATCAGTGATTTGCACTTGTGTCACTGTAGTTATCGGCTTTACACATGACACAGTTAACAGCTGCTATCTAAAACATATGTATATTTCTGCCCATATGTTTTAAGTTGATGGAGGTTCCACTTGATACTAAATTTAAATTTGATGTTTTCAAATTAACACTCTCACACACAAACACGCGCGCACGCACGCACACACACACACAGATACGTACCATTAAGGAATATAAGAAAGAATAGACGTTTAAGGACTTCTTCATTTCACAATTTGTGTTAGGAATTCCTCTGCCCTTTCTCAACCTACAGACTCAAAATATTATTATTAGCACCTTTCATGGTGAGTACAGTCTCAAAACCCTTGACATGTAGAATTTATAAGCATAGTAATATGTGAAACAGTAACATGGCCAATGCTAGACGCTGTGTGCTGGTGGGAAGTGAAACTGCAGCTCAGTGATCTTCTGTTGGCAACATTAGCCTGTGGGTCACACTGTCTGACTTGGCATGGATGCAGATGGACTTTAATTTTTAGCACATGTGACTGCAGTGGGGTTCAGATTCAACCAAGATAGATTCACATACCAAATTTTCCATTCTGAGATAATCAAGATGGTTTATTTAAACAGTTCAAAACAAAAGTAGTTTACTTGTACAAGTCTTTCTAGAATAGACAAGAGTCTATGATCTTTTTCAAATGATCCACAGAGTTCTTTATA
This sequence comes from Polypterus senegalus, assembly GCF_016835505.1. Classification (NCBI taxonomy): domain Eukaryota; kingdom Metazoa; phylum Chordata; class Cladistia; order Polypteriformes; family Polypteridae; genus Polypterus; species Polypterus senegalus. The sequence continues at coordinate 131,673,978 of NC_053168.1, forward strand.
TGCCAGCAGAATGTATTTTTCCTCAGCCAGTCCTTACAAGGTGCCCTGATTTTCCTATTGTAACATTAACAGCAAGTTGGAGTTTCTTCTGTCTTCCAGGCAGAAGGTGAACTGACGCCTATACTTCAGCTTACTCCTTTTAATCCCAGTTCTTCATGCTGTGTGACTTAGTGGGGACTGATGGGCTCTTGACTTCACCGGGCAGATGTTATGAAAGTTTTATGTAAGAGTATATATGAAAGTACCTGGGAGAGTTGTGCTGAAGTTATGGCTGGCATTTGGGGATAGGACATGCTTTTCATTTTTTCTTGAATGTTTAGGATTTTTCTTGATTATAATTCACAGTTTTATAAGTTTATATACCTTTTGGGGCATTATAATGCAGCTCTCATGCCATGAAAGGAATGAAATTCAATTGCTGATTCTATAACTTCTGTGGATCATGGCATAGGATAACATATTTTAGAGTTGGTCATAGTGGGCCATATGGCTGCAGTTTTTTGTTCCAACCCAATTTCTTAGTGATGTCAGTAATTGCTCTTGAACAACTTGTCACTCAAGCAGCATTTTCATGCTTCATTTTTGTTGTGTAACTTGTTCTGATTCCCCACCCTTAACTACTTGCCTTAGGAAGCTGAATTTACTGTTTTTAATGGCTCCTTATTAGCAATAAGATGCAAAAAAAGAAACATGCAGCTCTCCATCTAACTTGTTTTCAGTCACATTGGTTTAATAAAATATTTGGAAGGAAACTAAAGAGATACAAGTGAAGGACTGATAATTACACATCTGCTTCTGGCTACAAATCATGTGGATGATATGATCGAAAACAAAAAAATCTACGATACTGCGGAACCTCGGGTCACGACCGTAATTCATTCCAAGACTCTGGTCGTAACCCGATTTGGTCGTGACCCGAAGTAATTTCCCCCATAGGATTGTATGTAAATATAATTAATCCATTCCAGACCATACAAACTGTATGTAAATATATTCTTTTAAAGATTTTTAAGCACAAATATAGTTTATTATACCATAGAATGCACAGCGTAATAGTAAACTACTGTAAATGTAAAAACATTGAATAACACTGAGAAAACCTTGAACAACAGAGAAAACTAACATTGTAAGAGTTCGCGCTATAGTGCTATGAACCGCTCGCTAAAAACACTTTTTTTTTTTTAATGAGTTTTAAGCACCGGGAAATAAATGAAACAAAACTGAGCAAACCACCAAGAAAAGTAACATTGCAACAATGCACGCTATGAACCAATCACTGTAAACAGAAATGGAGGTTAAAATCCAATAGAAAAAAGTCTTCATTAGATACGAGGTTAAAACAATGCTCGTATCTGTCTCTTTAAAAACAAGCCCACTGCCTTCTCGGCCTTATGCGGCCAGCCCTCTCTCTCTCTCTCTCTCTCTCTCTCTCTCGCTCGCTCGCTGCACAGGGAATGCACAAGGAGAGACTGAACACGTGCGGAAATCATCGGCGCGCACAAACAGAAAGGGAAACTGGCTTGTTCATATACCAAGTGTCGTGAACAGATGCAAAAGTTTGGTGAACTTTTTGGTCATAACCTGATTTGTATCTGTTCAGAGACATTCGTGAACCGAGGTTCTACTGTATACAAATGACCTAACACAGTAGGTAAAAAACCCTAACAAGCTATAAAGTTAAATAAGTTCTGATGTTGGCAAATATTGGTTTCTAATTAAGCAGTTGGGGGGGAAACAAAAACCCGCAGCCACTACGGCTCTCCAAGACTTTAAGAATCCCCTGTTTTAGATTGAAGTGTCTGTCCTTATACAGAGAATATAAAAAAATTGACAAACAAGAGGAGACCATTAAGTCCATCAGGCTTGTTTGTTTAACTAATAGCTAAGCTCTCCAAATATCTTATCCAGACACTTCTTAAAGGTTATCAAGCTGTCTGCTTCAATTACATGGCTTGGTAGTTTATTCCAGATTTTTCCTCAGCTCATTGTATATAAAAAAAAGTACTTCCTGGCTTCAGTCATAAATTCACTTCCCCGTCAGAGTAGGACATGTCCTTTAGTCCCAGGGTACACCTGGTTGTTCTCCTCTGCATAGCTTCAAGTGCTGTTATGTTTTTCTTGTACAATGGTGACCAGAATTACACAAAATACTCTGCATGTGGTCTCACTAGTACATTATATAGTTTGATCATAATGTCCTTTTTTCTGTGTGTTGATATGTCTGCGTGTCAACTTCTACATTTGAAAAGGTGTACCCTAGCTGCAGGTGTAAAGAAACATTCCACATATCTAATTAAAACTTCTGAAAATTCTGTAGAGTCATGTTGGACAGTACAGAAGAGTACCTTGCTGGAAGTGTTAGCAAAGTCACATAACTATCATAAAACAGAAGTCATTTGTGTTTTCTATTAAAATAACATGCAAGGTGGATCCAAAAATTCCTGGAATTGTTAAAAAAAAATACTTTATTATAAAATTTAAAGCAATTCATTTTAGTCAACTTCAAAATGTTCTCCATAAAACGCAATACATTTATCTTAGCGCTTTTCCCATTCCTGGAAACATTTCCCTTACTCATCTTTTGTTGCAGTATCTAGATAATCCTGCAGTTTTTTGGGGGATTTTTTCTATGGCAGCAAATCTTCTTCAATTCAGTCTCAGTTTTAATTTCTAAAACATAAAAAAGGCACAGGCAGCATTACCAGGAAAATACGGGGGATGTAAAACAACTACCATGTTGTTTTAGGTTACAAGCTCTTCGTTTGACAATGTGGTATGTGCAAGCAGGATGTGATGGTACAAATCCATTTTTGTTGCACCACTTCTCATGACTTTTTTTTCCTTTCCTAATGCCTTACTTTAGACGCCTCAGCAGGTCAATGTAATATCACCAATTTTCCTTTCCATGCTAAATAAATTCTTTATGAACAAGTTCGCCAATGTTGAAAAACACGATCATCATTGTCTCTTGAAAATCTGCCATGGTGGCTTGGAGAAAGAAAAAGTGCCCAAGTCACATTCACAGTTATAGAATAGATGGCAGAAGTATGATCTTGATCATCTCAGCATGATGCCACTCAGTGGACTGATTAACCAGAGTGCAGACATCTGATACCTAGCAACATATGTGATAACTACACCCTATTCCTGGGCTATTGATTGATTCTAGAAATTTTGGACAACCTCTTGTATGGTTATGTATTTTAGTGAAATGTTGCATGTTGGCTGAACGTGCAGGTAAGAATTTTACTGCATTCTGTACACATGACGGTATTACTACTACCTGTACCACCACCACCACTACTACTTTTCAATTCAATTTTATTCAGTTTAATTTTTTATAGCGATCTTCACTGAATGCTGGCTCAGATCGCTGTGGCAAATTCTCACGTAAGTCGCACTAATTACATAATGAATACACATAAAGACAGATTTTTTTAAGCAGACAGAAAAATAAAGTGGTTTGAAACAGATTACCATAAACAGAACTTAATTAATTGTTGAACTATGGACTATGGCCAGTTGACAACCTTCTAATTATTTTTCACATTCCGTAACATAAAAAAATATGTAATATAAATATATGTCATTTTGTTTTTTTGTCTAGTGGTCAACATGGAAAACTCAGTGAGGACTTAGTAAACCAAACTTCAACAGATTCATTTAAGCTAATTATAAAGTAAAACAACTGAAAATGAGCCCCATGAGTATTGGTACGGCCAGTTGTCTTCAGAAATCACATAATTAATCAGCCATAGTGCAGTGAATGTGTTAAATATGCTAGCCTCTGGAAAGTTAAAATGTTTGCTAAAATATTTCCTGACAAAGCTACATCATGAAGATAACTGAACATAACATAACTTTCTCAAAGCTTCCTAATCCATTTCAGGGTCACAAGGGCCTAAAGCACTCTCAGGTGCCAGGCTGGAACTAACCACAGAGGGTCGCCAGCCCTTTTTTAGTGCTCATTTGTGCACACGCCCACACTCGCCCACACTGGACAATTTTTGGTGCCTTTAGTCATCCTGACCAGCACACTTTTGAGATGTTTAAGGAATCCAGATGTACTTTGGAAAACTGTGCCATCTCCATATAGATGACTGTTTGGGGCTATATTTGAACACAAGGTACTGGACCTGTAATGCAGCAGCGATAATCAGTGTGCTACCGTGCTGCCCAACAAAGGAAAAGTCAAAATTGTGATGCACTTTTGGAACACTGAAACAAATATGAAGATAATTTTATTGTCTGTTTAAATCATAGCCTCTATTGTAAAGTATGTTGGTGGCACTATGATGCTATGGAGATGTTACTCTGTTTGGGAGTCTTAAAAGAACAATTTGTTACAGTTGCAGAAGTCAAAGGATGTGGAGATGATTACGCCTTCTACAAAACAATAGCTGTTTTTGTATTCAAGTGACCCAAATGACTCTTTGTACTGTTTGGGTTTTGTTTAAAGCTTATTTGTAGTGTCCTATGGCTAAAAGTTATGCAAAAAGGCTTACAATACTTCCTAACTTAGAGCCCAATGTCCATTCTGTGGCATACGCTTCCATCAGCAGCTTAAGTCCCAGGCCAGATTTTCAGGTTGTTTCTAGGTAATGTCCATCTTCTTGGTGTCCGCTTCAGGGGTGTGTCACAAGATGTTCTTTGGCCAGCCTCTCTTCAAGCTTCCCTATTAATTCTGTGTTGGCACATGCCTAGTGAGTTTGTTATTTGGCTTCACAACAGGTGCCTTATCCATCCCCATCTTCTTTTCTGCAATTCTTCTTTCAGTGGTAGCTGATGTGTTTTCTTCCATAAATCGGTGCTACTGATGACTTCAAGCCAGTGGATCCAAAGGATTTTTCTCAGACAGCTATTAATAAAAGTCTACAATTTCCCTGATGGTAGTCTTTATTGTCTTCCAAGTCTGTGCCCCATACAGAAGAACTGATTTTACAGTGGAGTTGAACAGCCTAATCTTCAGACACTTAGCTTTTTGATCTTTGCCTTAATGTTGGCATCAGTGACACTGCCCAGGTAGGTTGAGGCTTCTGCCTCCTCAAATGGACTTCCCTTGAGAATGACCTGGAGGACTTTAATCTTTTCTTTGTGGATTTCTGAATCTAATTTGCAGTGTTACCTACTCCTTATCAGTTTGTGGGTATGGGACAAGACAGCTATATCATCAGAGAAGCCCAATTCACCCGATTGTTACCATGGAGTCCAATAGATGCCATTCCTTTTCACGGTCCAGTCTATGGCCAAAAAAAAAAGGTAATTGGGGCATCACACGTGCTTGTCTGACTCCTGTCTTCATCTGAAAACTGCTGGTAAGCAGTTTGCTATGAATGACATTTCTTCATATAAGTTCTTTATCTTACCTGGTACCCCATAGTGCTGCAGAATTCTCCACAGTGTCTCTCTGTCTACATTGTCACAAGTAATTTCATAATAAACAAAGCTCATGTACAGAGATTGGTTCCACTCAAGTGACTGCTTGATTATAATACAGAGTACGGCTATTTGTTCAATACCTGATCTGTTCTTATGAAAGCCTGGTTGTTCATCTCATGGTTACATTTCTACAGCATCCTTCATCCTCTCTAGGATTATCCTGAAGAAAACTTTTCCTGGAACTAAAAAGAGTGTGATATGTCTGTAGCAGGAGCAGTTGCTGACATCTCTTTTCTTTTTGGTTCCTGACAAGATAGTCTTCTTTCCAGTCTGTTGGTGTTTTTTTTTTCTTTTTCCCATATCTTCTAAAAGAATGGGTACAGCATCTCCACTGTGGCATGCACGTCTGCCTTGAGAGGTTCTCTGGGAATGTCACCTGGCCCAGCTTCTTTAAAATTTTTAGCATACATACAACTTTCCTCATTTCTCCCTAAGATACCCAGAAAATACAGCACCAAATTAGAGGATTGGAGGATTCCAGAAGATTCTGTTTTGTAATTAATGTTGAAGGATCTGTTGACTGTGGTTTTTGCTTTAACAGTGTAGTTTTTTGTGTTAATCAGAGGCAAACAAACTAACAGCATTTATATTGAGATTCTATATTGTAAGTCAAAAAGTATTAGGAGATATCTATTTTTTTTATACCCAATATATTTTATTTTCCTGTGTGTACACAAATGTGTGATAAACATTCTTTCTTTCTTTCTTTCTTTCTTTCTTTCTTTCTTTCTTTCTTTCTTTCTTTCAAGACTGGATTCTGCCTTCTGGCTTTCTGATTAAAAGACCGATTTCTTATAGAACTGCAGTGAATTGGAGGAGCATAGCCAATGACATTTGAGAATTCATATATTTTCATAAACTTTTAACAATGTCAATGAGACACGTCTTCAATCTTGGCTATGCAACAGCAGGGCATTCAATCTTTCTTTAGCTTGAGACAGAACATTTGAATATGAGCACAGTGTTATTAATGTGGCAGTTCCTATGGCAAGCTTCATGGGAAATTTTTAAGATATTCATTTCTTAAAATAAAACAAAAAGAAAGAAACATGTAAAATGTATTTGGGTAAATCTGGATTTATAGGCCCAGTGATATTTTCTAATTCTGAATTGTATCTTTTCCAGGAAATTCCAGTAATCAACAAATGCAAAAAGTTGTGTTCAGTCTGTTGTAACTCTGATTCAGGCATATTTTTTTTTTTGCCATCTTATTTAAACCGAATGACAGAACTGTATCTGCCAAAATATATCTGGTTCAAATTAGTGCATCCTGACGAAAATGTTGCTGCATTTGTATGCTGCAGTGTGTGTTTTAACAGGCGCCTTCATATTTGTTTGTATGGAAAATAATCGAACAGTGAAAGATTAATAGAATAATTGTGCAGTTCACTGGAGTGAATGTTGCCAAAGATTAATCAGCCATTCTTTTTTGCCTTTTTCTAGTGTGCTGTATGACAAAGCATGTTTTAAATCAATTTATAAACAATATTACAGAAATGAAGTGATAAATTAAGATTGGGTAATCTTGGAAGACCAAAGTAGAGAAGAAGCGAGTGTTCATCCTGAGACCAAAAAAGACTCATTAGCACACGAAGAAAGAAATCACAAGGAACACTTCAAGAAGTATTTAGACTCCTTCACTTTCTGCACACTTTCTTCTGTTGTACTTTTAATTTTAAATGTACAAATTTGCCAGTTTTGCTTATCAATCTGTACTGTAACTCATGATAATATTTTCGGAAAGGTTTGCAAATTTATTAAAAATCAAAAACTAAAATCTGTCATTGATATATAAGTATTCAGACCCTTTGCTGTGGCACTCCAGCTTGTACTGAGGTCCATCCTGTTTGCTTTAATTCTCCTTGGTGTGTCCTGAACTTGACCGGAGTCAACCTGTGACAAACTGAGTTCATTGGACACCGTTCAGAAAGGCACATATGTACCTGTGTATAGATTGACGGGCAAAAATTAAAAATGTATTAGTTCAAAATTTAGTCTACAATACAATAAAGTGTGCTGAACGGGAAGGGATCTGAATACTTTCTGAATGCTCTCTACTGTATCTAGATCCTCAGATCTCACTTAATACAGTTTGAGGTTGTGGGTAACCTAAGCCTGTCTCAGCAGCATTGGTCACAAGACAAGAAAATGGTCAGTAGAAGGTCCCAGCCCTTCACAGATCTGTGAATTAAATAGTGAATGGGAAGGCTGAGTTGTTTTTTTTTCTGGTGTCACATACTCTACTAGCTATTTAAAAAGACTTAAAAAGAATATATATATGTGTATGTATATATACTGTATATATGTAATATAGAGTATATATGTGAGGTCTGTCCAGAAAGTATCCAGCCATCTATACTAATAAAAGGCAAAGCACTCACTCACTGACTCATCACTAATTCTCCAACTTCCCGTGTAGGTAGAAGGCTGAAATTTGGCAGGCTCATTCCTTACAGCTTACTTACAAAAGTTAGGCAGGTTTCATTTAGAAATTTTACGCGTAGCGGTCATAACTGGAACCTACTTATGTACATATATACGGCCATAGCCTGCAGCTCGGTCGCCATGTGAGGCGGAGTTGCGTCCCTCATCGTCACGTAATTGAGTGCCTGCCCATATAAGGCTGTCCGTCGGCAGCAATCCAGTAGACACCCTCCTGCTAAATATTCGCGGGTGAAGGACTGTGCTTATGCAAACGAAGATGAGATAGTCAGGGATAGAATAGTGTTTGGCACAAACTCGGCGAAAGTGCGAGAGAAACTTTTAAGTGCCGGGTCTTAGCTAACATTAACTAAAGCCATGGACATGGCAAGATCGCACAAGATAGCACAAGTGCAGCTGAGAACTTTCAATGCACGTTCTCCGAGTGGCTCACGTGAACTGACTGTAAACGCAGTACGCAGAGAACAAGGAAGAGCTCCAAAGAGCGCTGAACAAAAAACGCATTACACAATTGAGAAGGCAGCAAAAGGATATGAAGCGATTGACACATACAAGCATATTCATAAGTTCACCTACTGCGGAAACAAACCACACGGTGTAAACCTTAAGTTTAAATTAACTTCATAGACAGGCTACCGCTGGTGTTTGTCATGTACGACGAATACGATATTCGCAAGATACAAGTTTAATGAGAAGACGCAGGGTATAAACGAGACTTTTGATCACTTTGTAACGGAGTTAAAATTGCTGTAATGGAGTTAAAATTGCTGGTGAAGGACTGTGCTTATGCAAACGAATAGGAAAGCAGGGTGTAAAGCTTACCTTTAAATTAGGTTCATAGACACGCTGCCGCTGGCGTTTGTCATGCCTAAGATGAATATGATATTCGCGAGATACAAGTTTAATGAGAGGACGCAGGGTATAAATGAGACTTTTCATCACTTTGTAACGGGGTTAAAATTGCTGGTGAAGGTCTGTGCTTATGCAAACAAAGATGAGATGGTCAGGGAAAGAATACTGTTTGGCACAAAGTCAGCAAAAGTGCGAGAGAAACTTTTAAGTGCCATGTCTAAGCTAACATTAAATAAAGCCGTGGACATCGCACAAGATAGCACAAGCACAGCTGAGAACCTTCGATGCATGTACTCCGAGCGGCTCACGTTAACTGACTTTGCGGGACTGGGAAAGGTAAACCCATGCATGCAGTGTGTGATGTCTCAGATAAAGAGGGAGACAAGCTGTTTATTGATGCAGTAAGAAAGGAACAACCCTCTGAATCTGAACAAGCCTTTGTAGACATATCAATAGGAAAGCAATGTGTAAAGCTTAAGATTAAATTAAGTTCATAGACACGCTGCCGCTAAATATTCGCAGGCAAATCCACAACTTAATACCTGGAATGCCTGTTAAACATCTTAGATTCACGAGTACCGATTTGGGTGGTGAACACTTCGATGAATGAAACCTGTTATCGTTACAACAGTTCACAAACACGGAATATAACTTGAACACAACACATCCTCCAAATACAAACCTGATTGAAAGAAATAATGACAATCAAATCCTTGATGACAGCAACACTCATGACAGTCACAAAACAATTACATTGTCAATCATGTTACGTTATTTTTAAAATGTATCCCTTTCTTTTTCATAACTTCTTTAACACACTACTTCTCCGCTGTGAAGCGTGGGTATTTTGCTAGTTGTTAATATAACACGAACAGTTTGTGCAGCATTGATGTAACCTGGCAGCCAAGGAGAGTGAACTGAAATGAGTATACGCAAACAATTACGACTTCACTGGACTTGTCAGTGGGGGCGCTAGACGCTGTTGAGCGATGATGTGTACTGTGTTGCCATCAAATTCAAAATGACTGAGCAACGAGTCTGCATCAAATTTTTTGTTAAGCTTGATCATTTGTCAGCGGAGACTATTTGGATGATTCAGAAGGCTTTCAAGAACAATGCAATGAGTGCAGTAAAATTAAAGTGCGGCACAAGACAGATTTGGCACCCTGCCACTTGTGGCTTTTCCCAAAACTAAAATCACCTTTAAAAGAGAAGAGATTTCAGAGTGTCGATGAGATTCAGGAAAATACTACGAGGTAGCTGATGGTGATTCTGACAAAGGATTTTGCAGAGTGTTTTGAACAATGGAAGAAATGCTGGGAGAACTGTGTGAGGTCCCAAGGTGCCTACTTTGAAGGGGACTGATATACAATGTTTCCTGTATCTTGTGTCTTCTTTAATAAATGTATCTATTTTTCATATTACATGGCTGGACAATTCCCTGACAGACCTCGTATATGTTGAATCAAAAGTCTGTGATACAGTTTGCATATTTGTAGCTAGAGTTTCACAAAGGGAGAAAATTAGTCATCTGAACAGTGGATTCCATCTTGGTCCCCCAATGCACTTACCACACCCTCCCTTATCATTGTGGCGTGTCAGAAAGTACAGCATGCATCCTGTCCAGGTCTGAGATCACGATCGTGCACAAGCCAGCAAACACTTTACGGACTGTGCTTTTCAATGGCAAAAGCAAAAAGTCAACCACAGAGACAAGAAATGCAGTTTACAGCATTCCATGCAGTGCATACCCAGTGGTATATGTGGGACAGACATCTAAAAGACTTGCAACATGTATACAGGAACATCACAATGCCTTCAAAAGGAAAGATTTACACATTTATGTATGTGTGTATATATATATGTATATATATGTATATATATATATATGTATATATATGTATATATGTATATATGTGTATATATATATATATACTGTATATATATATACTGTATATATATATATGTATATATGTATGTACTGTATGTATATATATATATATATGTATATATGTCAGATAATACACTAATGTGTTGTAACCAAGGCAAAGCAGGAGGCAGAAATCTATTATTGAGAGCACAAAAAAAAGAAAAAAATGAGCCGCTCTGCCAATTCTTAATCATGCTTGGGTCTAACTTAATTAGGGATGGCCCTTTCCTAGGCACTCTGCATACCTTTTAATGACATGAATGTAGGTTCTTTTCTTTTCTCTGTCACGTGGACGTTCCTCTAATTGTGAAATTTCCCAGCTGAGCATAAAACACTTTTGACAACTATTCTAAAATTCAAATGGTCCATGAAAATAACTTAAAAATAGACATGTACATAACACCGATAGAAATAACTCAAACTTTAAAACCGGACATATTGGACATATTTGGTCTCAGAAATGATATGGGGTAATCAGATCAGCTGAAATTGTATGCAGTTTTAAAATGCATTCAACTAATAACATTTATGAATTCTTAAGTTAAGCTGCAAAAAAAGTAAAAGAGCGAATCCATATGACTTATATCAGTCAAAGGCGGGCACACTGGTGCAGTGCATAGCCCTGGCACCTCACAGATCCAGCACCTTGTTGTTTTCTGTGTGGTGTTTGCATTACAGTGTCTTGTCTCCACCAGTGTTGTTTCATAACAAAGTAGAAATTCTTTATTACTGTACTTAAAGCATGTTTTGAAAATATTTCTACTTTACTTGAGTATAACATTCTCTGCTTACTTTCACTTTATTTTCAAATGCAAATGCCTTCTTTTACGCCATTATATTTTACTAGACACATTTACTACGGCAACGTTAAACTAGAAAGCATTTAGGCCCTTCTCACTATCCTGTTTCACTACTAACATGGGCGAAGCCACAGGGGACAGTTAGTTCTATATATACATAAAATGATAAAGGGTGTCTGTATGTCACTTGATTACACACGAAGCACTGTGACTAAAACCTTGATCTTGGACTTCATTGAAAGCTTATGATGTGATATGCACTACTGAAGCAAAAAACATGGCTACTGGTATCCTCCACAAACTGTTTATTGATCAATAAACTGACATGGCAGAGAGAGAAAAGAGCAGTGACATCTCCTGAGCGTGAAGTGAGTTGCACAAGCCGATTACGTGGAAGGAATTGGAAGAGTGACAGTCCAGGCATCTGCTGCACGCCAAACTTCCTCAAACTGCTAGGGCTGGAATCTTAATCTAGGGAGGACCGGAGGTCTGCGTATTTTTTAGAAGCGAAGTGAAAGAAAACATTCCACCAGGCACACAGTTGACCATCTTGATGTTTTGGCTGTATATACTTCTTTCCATTGACTCTCAGTCAAAGTTAACACACACACACAAATTCTTCACTTGGCAGCCGTGTGATAAAATTTAATTTACTTTGATGAAATTAACATCATCCACAATTCTACATTGCACATACATTATACCCTGTGCTAAATCCTAGTGCTTTATTTTATATTTATTTCCGTATTCACTTTTATTTATCTATTCAGTTTTATTTTAATGATGCATTGTTCTTAATGGCACTCCAACATGTCATATGAGTCATCTGCCTTTATTTTGACCTGCCCAATCATCATTGTAGGGAAAAAAAAAGAATAAAAAGTCACCTTTAGGATTGATGCTTTCTAGTCATGCAAAAGTTCATTTAGAGATTTGTAGCTGCTGGGTCTGTTGCCTTGGTCTCGGCACACTCTTGTCGGTGAGAGGCTAGACCTTTTTAATTAAAACTGATGGATGACAATTATCTGGACTAGCAGTGATGAGAGGCCTGTTATTCGTTTGCAGAGACAATGTGAAATCAGGCGCCAGCTTTCCTGAAATATATGCTGAAAAGGGACCATGAGATGCGACAGGAATATGTTGTTATAACAGCTACACCCTGCCCCTTTGTGGAAAAGCAGCTGTGAGTGTCCAGTACACTTAACATAATGACAGAAATTGATCTGTGCTTTTGGCATAGCTCAGCTGAGTTTCTGGGGGAGCAGACGGTCCGTGGAGTCAGAATAATAAAGAGCTCCCAAGCAAGTTGCTATTTTCCTTCAAGATGGCATGAACATGACTGTCAGGCTAACAGGACATCTACTTGCCACAGTTAGTTATTAAGTGGCATAATAAGGACAAAAATCAAAAGGGGGATGGGGGAAAAAAACAACAACATGTTCTGTATAAGTGAAGAAGGCCTCCATTAGTATCAGCTCAGAGACACTCCAGTGTGCTTATTGATGGCTTTGGAGGCACATAGTCAGACTTGAATGCCACAGAATATCAAGCGCCCATTCCAGCTTGTTGACTGATTACAACATGAACTGTAAAGCGACGGCCCACTGCAACATCATCCTCATCACTCTATGGCAATTTTAAGAGGTTGTGATGGACAGACAGACAGATTGTGGCATTAATGAAGGCATACTTCCCCATCTGCTCTAGACATGATTATTAATATGCAGTCTGTATTCAGTCTACATTTACATTTATTCACTTAACAGATGCTTTTATCCAAAGTGACTCTCAAAAGAGATCAACATAATCGAGCTATCATCAGTCTGGGAGACTATTTATGAGCAAGTGTTTACAGGACGGTCTGCAAACTTGACCATAACAAGTGAAGAGCTCAGAACAAACTACAACCAAGTCACAATTCTTTAGTTACAAAAACCTGATAAAGTTATTAGCAATTAGTCTGTACTGGAAATCATCCTGACCAGAGCAACTTTCAGAGGTTTTGTTCCTTATCAGTCAAGGCAGAGGAAGCAACTTTCTGGGGGTCACAAAGTATGAGAGATACGTAAGAGCTGGTAGCCTGTGTCATACATGCAGACCATGTCCTGACATTTACGGGCGGCTTACAAGACGAAAGATACTTGAACAGAATTTGGAGTCAGTATCCTAGAAAATTGGTGCAACCCTTACTCCAATCTAAACCTTGTGTTACATCCAAGAATATCTTGCTTCCTTACATATATGAAGAAAGCTGTAAAATCACCAAGAAGAAGTTGTAGTTGTTTCATGTGTACAGAGTATAGTGGAGTTTTTATCTGCAGCCCAACCAACATGCAGCAAGTCGACACTCTCTCTGCAGCCATGATAAACAAGAAGGTATTATTGTGGCAAAAAAAATCCTATATATAAATATGTCTTAAAATACTGTCTTATCTTCATCTGCGCTGCAATTATGAACAAACACAATCTGTTTTAACTAATAATGCGCAATTCTTTATATTCTTTTTTTGCATATTGAGTACATCATTTAAAATTTCACAGGTGTAGGTTGGAAAAAGTATGTAAACCACTAGGCTGGTGACTTCAGCAAAAATAAATTGTGGCAGGAGTAACCAAACCTGGAGTGGTTTGAAGATATTGCGACCAATAAAGAATAACTTGTAAAACATTTTGATATTGCTGTTCACAAGAAGCATCTGATCATGTGAAGCATGCCTGGCAAAAAAGAGATTTTAGAAAATCTGTGATCGAGAATTGTTGATTTGCGTACAGCTGGGTAGGGTTACAAAGTCAGAGTTTAGATATTCTTCAGTCCTCAGATAGTCAAACTGTGTGTAAATGGAGAGGATTTAGTACTGTGGCTGCCCTCCCTAGAAGTTGGTGCCCAGCCAAGATGACTCAAAAGGTGTAACACAGAAAGCTCAATAGGTTATTAAAGAACCTTAGAGTAACAGCCAATGGCTTAAAGTAATCATTGGAATAGGTGAGCATCACTGTTCATAAAACATTAGACATGCATAGTGTCCATAGTTGGACATCAAGGAAGAAGCCATTGCTGCCAAAAAATAAAACTCGCACTGTGCCTGACGTTTGACAAAGACCATCGTAAAACTCCACAATGCCTTTGGGAAACATTTTGTTGACTGATCGAAACTATGGTTGAATTGTTCAGGGGGAATATGCAGTAGTACATATGCTGTAATAAGGGCTCCAAATAACATTACACCATCATCCCTACGACTGAGTACATTGAAAGGAACATCATGATTTGGGGCTGCTTTGCTGGCTTGCTACCTGGACAGTTTGCCATCATCAAAGAGAAAATTAATTCCCAAGTTTATCAGGGTATACTACAGGATGAAGTCAGGGTTGACTGTCCACCATCTGAAGCTCAGTAGAAGTTGGGTGATGCAACAGGACAATGCCCCTTAAATATGAATTAATTACGGTACAGAATACCTTAAAAAAAGATAATCCTTCTTTTGGAGTGGCCCTGCCCATACGTTAACCCAATGGAGACACTGTGGAAATGACCTTGAGAGAGCTGTTTTCACTAGACATCCTAGATCAGGGTTAGGCAATGTCAGTCCTGCAGGGCTGCAGGTTTTTTTGGTCCAACCCATTTGCTTAATTAGAAAGCAATCCTTGCCAACCTCAGACCTTATTTAATTTTATGGCTTGTTAGTCTGCAATGTTAGGTTCTTATATCGTAGATTTGTTTTCCTTTCCAAGCTTATCATTTAAATGATTTGAACCCTAAAACGGATGAATTGTACTCTTAAGTGTTTTATTAAACCTAATAGTGCATGATGTATCGACAAAGATGTAAATGGGAACAAGTTAGATGGAGAATTGTTGGCTCCTTTGTTATTTGCATCTTATTGCTAATAAGGAGCCGTTAAAAACACTGAATGCAGCTGATTAAGACTGAAATAACCACTTAAGGTTGAGGAATCTTAACAAGTGAGACCACTAAAATGAAAGCATCAATGTGTCACTTGAGCAGTAAGTGATTTATCAGCAATTGAGCTCTAATTAAGAAACAGGGTTGGAACAAAAATCTGCAGCCACGTCGACCCTCCAGGATCAACATTGCCTACCCCGTCCTAAGACTATGGCTGAGCTAAGTTCTGTAAGGAAGAATACTCCAAAATTCCTCTGGAAATTTGTCAAGGTCTGATCTGCAGCTACCTGTACCTGGGTAAAGGGAAGTCTGGGCTGACCTGCTTGGCCTCACCTGGACAGGTGGTGTGAGAAGATAAAAAGTAGATAAGTAAAGAATATACTTTTGATAGCTCCTATTATACTACACATCATCCCTAAGTGATTTTGAAAGAAGTTCATACTTTAGTACAAAGCCTTGTGGTAGACTTAAAGACAAAAGTCTTCTTCAATTCTTTCACCTCCAAAATTATTGCATGCATATCAAAGTGTTTAAAATATAAAAAAGGGGAAAAACTGCACAAATCAAATGGGCTCTTAGATTCTCTCCCATCTAAGACAGATAGAACTGAGATCTTTTAAGACACCATGACTCATAAAAGTGCCAATGCATTGAAGTGCCATTACTTCCACAATAGTTGCTTTCAGCACTTTGTAATTATTGGCATGATTAAACATTATCAAGGAAAACAAAATTTATCTTTCATTAGCTTGTCATTAACAATCTGTGCCAGTAAAAGGGGTGCATTCAATACAGTTTAAGGGCATCGTCCTCTCTTGCCTGTTGTTTAAATGCAGTCACCTTGGTGCAGTGAGCACCACAATGGAGATACAGTAGTGTTGGGCAAGCAGCATCTCAGCCTTCCAGAGAATGGCTCTCCTGTTTAATAAATTCAGTGTAAAAGCTAGTCCCTCCAACCTGGGCTTGCAAGGTATGGATTTCCCGCTACAGCTCGGAGACTGTTGAGATAATTTTAATATTTGCTATATATGAGTTTAGGAGTGAGTTGATGCCGTTACCTTCTTGATAAATTTTTGCTATCACCTTGCATAATCAGCATTGTCGTAGAGAGCAATGAGCATTGAAAGTTTGGCTCAGTGGTCTTCGGTACAATATTGATATATATGGAAGAAGGTAATGAGCACATTCACCCCATCTTTACTTTATGTATTTACCTCATGGTGGTGGCATCATCATGCTGTTTGCTTGTTTTTTCAGCAGTAGGCACTGGGAGACTAGTCGGGGAAAAGCGAAAGCTGAACAGAACAAATTACAGAGATAACCTGAATAAAATCCGCTCCAGCTCGCTCTAAACATCAGACTGGCCGAAGGGTCTCATTTCAAAAGAACAATAATCCTAAACTCAAAGCAAAGACAAGCCAGGAGTAACTGAATCCATTTTGTGTATGCGTGTATATACAGTATATATATCATCGAATAAGAGTAAGGTTCAGTGGCCAGGGGGGACAGAAAAAACAAAAAAACTCCAAACGGCTGGAGAAAAAATAAAATCTGTAGGGATTCCAGACCATGAGACTGCCCAGTCCCCTCTATATATACAGTATATAATACATACATACATACACACATTAGGGGGCTTCGCTCACCAACCCCACGGCCTGCGCTACACGCCAGCCACTTCATGTCTCTGCCACTCGCGTATGTGGATTTCACTTTCACCAAACAACAAATCTTTTAATTCTCGCAGATACACTTCTTCAATGGGAAGAAACACTACTTCCCCCTGATGGCAACACGAATTTGATGATCTACAAGTCTCTGATTTAAAGTTTAAATCCAAACAATATATTTGATCTCTTTTCGCTTTTCTATTATTTCATCGAGTAATAATTTCCATTTGTTTGCACTAATGCAATCTTTACTATCATTTTTTTTGAGACTTTCGAATTTCACATCAATGTTTTTGAACCTCTTTACGACGTTCTACTTTGTCATCTACTCTTTGTCTTTTATTTCTGGCCCCAGGTGTGGTTAAATCTCTTGGCACAAAGTATCCTCTCACGGGACTTGAAAATATCTCTCTGAAAAAGTCTTGTCTCGTCCCAGGATTTTTTTTATATAATAGAGGCATGCAGGGGGTCCTCGGGTTACAACGTCTCCACATACGACGTTTCAAGTTTACAACGCTCACTCCCATAAAAAGTTTTAAAAAATTGAGACATGAGAAGGAATAAAGGTAAGGATTTACTACAGTACAGTGCACAGTACACTACAGTACAGTGCACAGTACAGTATATTTATGTCCTTTTCCTTTTTTTGTGACTCAGTTGTGTTTTTATGTTCTAGATTATGATTTTGCAAATGTGTTAGGATAGGTAGGTGACTTAGGCCAGGGAGCGTTTCGACTTACACCAAAATTCACGTTACATCACTGTTGTAGGAACGAAACTGTGTCGTAACCTGAGGATCCCCTGTATATACATGAAATAACATATTAGGTAGAAAAAAGATAGGTAGAATTAGGTAGAAAAAAAGGGTTGGTCTACCAGCCATTAATCCCCACATAATAAGAGTGAATTAAATCTTTTAATGAAGTTGGTCAAGATGGTCAAGTTTTTTTGTTACTTATTAAGTTTCTAGTGCCTACACTTTAATAGCAATGTTGATTTGCTCACAGCTAGACTACACTGTTTAACCACACACACATTTTCTCTGTCTGTCTGTGTGTGTGTGTGTGAAGCTGCTCTGAACTTTCCTACTGAGTTTCGGAAGAGAAACATACACCAGCTACAAACTTATCCTTCACAGAAGTAATTACTTTTCAGATGATACCAATAACCAGAATGCATTAGCTGAATTTACCCTAGCTAACTACTAACTTACAAACAGCAGTTCTTGGAATCAAAGTCATTTTTTTTCCTGTTAACTCCAGGAGTAGGTGATGCTTCGTTCCAGTCTTTCAGATTCGGCTTTCTCCGGCACACGTGAAAGGATGTTCGATGTGCGTTTTTTTGTTTTTTTTTTCCTTTGTTAAGAAGCTCTTCTCCACCTTCACTGTGGTTACACCTTGTGTGCAGGCAATACTTTCACACACCATGGTCCTTGTTTGCTAGCATATTATTTTACATTTGCCTGATAACTGGTGATTACTCAGCCCCTGCCTTTAGTAAGACAAATGCTTTATGTAAAGTCTTTTGCTTGTGCACCTTGCTTTACATTAACAAAGTTTGTACTCATGTGTTCTTGTCCAACTCCAATACACACTCTTACAGTCCAGCACTAGGTTAACCTTGGTAGTTAAAGGGGTCACTCCTTTTTTTGTTATAGCGTCACTCTAGACAGTAGGTGCCCTGCTCTAGAGCAAAGTTATGGCAGCTGAGAGTAACAAGCATATTGAAGGCACAGATTTAGTGCTTGCAACGGATGTTTTGCCTTTGGTTTCTTGGGTGCACTAGAGCCCAACCTTTTGTCTGACAACTGGTGCAGAGCTTTGTCCATCAAGGTTGGCAGTTGTTGAGTTATGGCTCTTTGTTCACTGACCAAATATTTAAATGATGCATCGTGAAGACACCTCTGGATGTCACTTGTCTGCAACTGATCGGTCTTTTCAGGTGAGACCCAGAGACTGCTTGCCAAAGAGACCTTGTTGGAAGAGAACGGACACTTGAGCCGAAGTTAACAGGGCCTGGCAGCTGCTTGGACTTGCGTACCAAAGCAAAGCAAGATGGGTAATGCCAGTCTGTGCTGCAGTGCCACATAATAAGCAGACTATTGAAGACATAGTACGTGTTTCAGTATTTAAAACTGGTTTTAAACAAAATGCAGAAAAATGCTGTACATTAGATTTTCCTGTAGCTCCAGTTTAGAAGTAGCCATATCTAATGGGAAAGCCATAAGTTTAAAACTGCCCAAGGAGCCCCACTTAGATTCAAATAGGTGCTAGAGAAAGGAAGACTTCTACACCAATTAACTCCAGACGGACTATCGGCTAAACTAAACCTGGATGCCAACCACTAAGAAGTTTTCATTTTTAGATTTTGTTTTATTAAAATGTAGTTTTCAGTATTTTAAATTTTAGAGATGTCACTCAGGTCTACATTTGTGTACAAACGACATTTTATATGCTGTATGTTACAAATGGTGAAAAAATGTTGGATTTTATTTTCATAAAACTGTTTATCAAACCCAGTTCAGCAATTAAATGACATTAATGTGCCAGTGAGTGTTAACTCATTGAAGCTGAAACCACGGAGATGGAAATAAATTGGGCTTCAGTAAGACAAGGCCCTGCATGCTTTAAATAGTAAAGCACCCTAATTGGTAGTCAGGTTGCAAATGGTGAGCACACACACCTTCCTTTATTTGCTGCTGTCTGCTGTTCTGCTACTGGACAGATAGTAAATGGTTGCACTAATGACTTAGATGGTGTCTGTAATTTGCTGATTTACTTGGTTACTTTATAATTAATCTTTAATGAAATTATGTTTTCCACCTTCTTTTGCTTTTTTAGATTCTAATGGGGAAATAACAGTATAAATATTCTTAGACAGTTTATCAGGATCAACCTTGTTGTATTTTGTGCAGCACCTCTCCATGGTGATCACCATCCCATGGCACTTTACAATTACAGAGCTGTACAGTTTCTATTAATAATATTACTGTTATTATTATAGTTATTGTCTTTTATTTAGCAGGCACATTTATCCAAAGTGACTTGCATAGCAACTTCTAATCATTCTTGTATATATTAAAAGGTGCAAGCATCAAAAGCCAGAAAGAATAAGATAAACCAAGCAAAATGGAGTAGTACTACTACTAAATTATTAAACCTGCAGCTAGACTAAGACACAAATCAATATCCCAACCACTTTGTTGGTACAAGCAGCAGTTATCCTGAGGAGGAGACGCTAAGCAGTTCTAAAATTTTTAATGGAAAGTTGTGTTTTCCAAAGTTCAAACAGTCAAAGGGAGATTTCAACAGCTTTGGAGCAAGAATGTAGAAACATTGTTTAGTCTTAGCACATCTGGCAAGAGGAGGGGATAGTCAGCAAACAGGTAGATTCAGAACGGAGACTTCTTGGTGAGATCAAAGATTGGAGATTTTGAGGAGCAGAGCCATTTGGAGAACTGCAGGTCAAGACAAGAATTTAGCTGTCACAGATAGAGGAAAGTTTGAAGCAGAGGAGTAGTAGGAGTGAAACGAGCAACAGAGAACGCCAGTTCAATAGCAACATTCTGGAGGAGCTGGAGTGGTTGGATAGCAGTTGAAGGAAGATCCACCAAGGGAGACCACCAATAGTCCAGCTGTGAGAGAAGCAGTGCCTGAACAAGGAATTGCATTCCGATATTAGCGAGGAAGGGTTGAATCCTCTGATTATTCTAAAGGAAGAAATGGCATGATTGGGTCATTGAAGAAATATATTCCATGAATGAAAGTGAGGAATCCAGAGTCATGCCAAGGTTCCTGAATGTGACTGGTAGCGATCGGTTGACATCTTCAAGACATATCCAAAGAAGGAGAATCAGAAGGCAAGTACAGGATTTCTGGCTTTGAAAGGTGAAGTTTAAGGTGGTGATGATTCATCCCTGATGAGAGGGTAAAGAAGCAGGGCTGGACTGAAACCTGTAGGTTTTAATAGAAAATGAGAGGAAGCATAGAGGTGGTAGGAGAAGCCATGAGAGAAAAAAAATAACAATTCCTGAGGAGCAAAGAGAAGTAGGCCCAACACTGATCCTTGAGGTACACCCGTGGAGAGTTTTGGTGGAGAAGACAAGGAGTTAGATCAGGAAACGCAAAAAGAACAGCCAGAAAGGCAGTATAGAACGTGAACCAGTCCAGAGCAGAACCACGGATTCTGAGTTAATAAAGGGAAAAGATAAGTAAGGAGTGGTTAACAGTATTGAAAGCAGATGAAAGATCAGGAAGGATAAGGGCAGAGGAAGCTGAAGCAGCTCAAGCAGATCTAAGAGCATCTGTGGTTGAAAGCAGTGCAGTTTGGGTAGGGTGATCCTGGTGGAATCCAGATTGAAGAGGGTCTAATAGATTGTTGTCAGAGAGATAAGAAGAGAGTTGTTTGTGGACTATGTGTTTTAGAGTCTTGTACAGGAGTGGCAGAGCAGAGACAAGGGCAGTAATTCTCTGTAGTAGATGGGTCGAGAGAGGGTTTCTTGAGAATAGGGACCACAATTCCACTCATCCACCTATTTTTAAAATATTTATTACTTTCATAAATTATATTACCATGAATTATACGTCTGTCACACATGCAGTGCCACTGTATATTTCATTCAAATAAAAATAACTCATCCAGCCATTCCAAACCTGCCTAATCCAGCAATAGGGTCATGGTGGGTTGTAGCCCTCAAGACAGGGGGCCACTGTAGACAATACATCTGTCTGTCACGAAACACACGCACAAACCAGGCAATTGGCGAGTCAGCACTTAATCAACTTAACCTAAATATCCTTCAGAGGTTAGAGGAAAAATGAACTATTTTAGGAAAATCCATGTGGCTATGCAAAGTCATCAAAGTTCAGGCCAGAATTTGAACCCTGTCTACTGGAGCTGTACAAAGCAATGCTACAAAGCCATACATGTTGGAAGTGTAATATTGCGACCTAACCATTGGCACTGAAACCCCAAGGCTGTCAGTTCAATCCTTATGTCTGTGTGACCCTGAGCAAGTCATTCAGCTTTCCTATACTCCGATTGTAAAAAAAAAAAAAAAAAAAAACAACAAAATGCTTGGAAATTGTTATAGTTGTAAAACACCTTGGTGTGGATGTTTATATTCAACCGTTTATATTTATACATTTTTATAGCTGGATCACAGACAGGCCAAGTGACTTTCTCAGGGTCACTCAGTATGCCAAAAGCAGGAACTGAACCAGCGGCCTGCTTGCGTAAAGTCCAATTCCTTTGTTGTCATGCCACACTGCCTGCCTAATCAAAGTACCTAAAACCTTTTACCCAGCCCATTCAGGTGTAAAAAGTAATGAATTCAGCTAATGTGCAGTGACTGGCAGGCTTCCTTTTGCACAATTTGGTATGCAGCAGTAGTCTGCCTTTGTTCATTTTGTTTTCATGCTCAGGCCCTTAATTCTCTTTTTTTATTGTATACAGCCCATTAAAACAGCATTGGCTTTACTGTAGAAATCTGTCAGTTAGAGGCACAGTGCCATAATGGTTAGCAGTGCTGCCTCACTGCACCAGTGTCCTGAGACTGAATCCCAATCCGTGCAGTTTGCACACCCTGCCCATATTTGCGTGGGTTAATTTCTCGGGGTACTCTGGATTTCCTCCTACATCCCAAACTCCTGTTTGTCAGATGAACGGAGCAGTCTAAATTGGTCTTGTGTGAGTGTGAGCGGTCGCCCTTTCCAGTATTGGTTCCCACCTTGTGCCCCGTGTCCAAATCCAGTAGTAGACAAGCAGGATGAAGACTGATGGTTCAGTAGGCTTGGCTTAGCTACAGTTTGCCCAAGTAAACCTCATGATGGTGGACTGAATCATTATTTTATGTAGTGCCTTTTACTGCTAACCCTTTCCATAGTATGTAACAAGTGCAGCACAACAGATATGCATTTTATTTTTGTTATTTTACAATTGGAATACTGTACATACAGTGGTGTGAAAAACTATTTGCCCCCTTCCTGATTTCTTATTCTTTTGCATGTTTGTCACACAAAATGTTTCTGATCATCAAACACATTTAACCATTAGTCAAATATAACACAAGTAAACACAAAATGCAGTTTTTAGATGATGGTTTTTATTATTTAGGGAGAAAAAAAAAAATCCAAACCTACATGGCCCTGTGTGAAAAGTAATTGCCCCTGAACCTAATAACTGGTTGGGCCACCCTTAGCAGCAATAACTGCAATCAAGCGCTTGCGATAACTTGCAATGAGTCTTTTTCAGCTCTGGAGGAATTTTGACCCACTCATCTTTGCAGAATTGTTGTAATTCAGCTTTATTTGAGAGTTTTCTAGCATGAACCGCCTTTTTAAGGTCATGCCATAGCATCTCAATTGGATTCAGGTCAGGACTTTGACTAGGCCACTCCAAAGTCTTCATTTTGTTTTTCTTCAGCCATTCAGAGGTGGATTTGCTGGTGTGTTTTGGGTCATTGTCCTGTTGCAGCACCCAAGATCGCTTCAGCTTGAGTTGACGAACAGATGGCCGGACATTCTCCTTCAGGATTTTTTGGTAGACAGTAGAATTCATGGTTCCATTTATCACAGCAAGCCTTCCAGGTCCTGAAGCAGAAAACAACCCCAGACCATCACACTACCACCACCATATTTTACTGTTGGCATGATGTTCTTTTTCTGAAATGCTGTGTTCCTTTTACGCCAGATGTAACGGACATTTGCCTTCCAAAAGTTCAACTTTTGTCTCATCAGTCCACAAGGTATTTTCCCAAAAGTCTTGGCAATCATTGAGATGTTTCTTAGCAAAATTGAGACGAGCCCTAATGTTCTTTTGCTTAACAGTGGTTTATGCCTTGGAAATCTGCCATGCAGGCCGTTTTGCCCAGTCTCTTTCTTATAGTGGAGTCGTGAACACTGACCTTAATTGAGGCAAGTGAGGCCTGCAGTTCTTTAGACGTTGTCCTGGGGTCTTTTGTGACCTCTCGGATGAGTCGCCTCTGCGCTCTTGGGGTAATTTTGGTCGGCCAGCCACTCCTGGGAAGGTTCACCACTGTTCCATGTTTTTGCCATTTGTGGATAATGGCTCTCACTGTGGTTCGCTGGAGTCCCAAAGCTTTAGAAATGGCTTTATAACCTTTACCAGACTGATAGATCTCAATTACTTCTGTTCTCATTTGTTCCTGAATTTCTTTGGATCTTGGCATGATGTCTAGCTTTTGAGGTGCTTTTGGTCTACTTCTCTGTGTCAGGCAGCTCCTATTTAAGAGATTTCTTGATTGAAACAGGTGTGGCAGTAATCAGGCCTGGGGGTGGCTACGGAAATTGAACTCAGGTGTGATACACCACAGTTAGGTTATTTTTGAACAAGGGGCAATTACTTTTTCACACAGGGCCATGTAGGTTTGGATTTTTTCTCCCTAAATAATAAAAACCATCATTTAAAAACTGCATTTTGTGTTTACTTGTGTTATATTTGACTAATGGTTAAATGTGTTTGATGGTCAGAAACATTTTGTGTGACAAACATGCAAAAGAATAAGAAATCAGGAAGGGGGCAAATAGTTTTTCACACCACTGTACATAATGCAAGTTGACCACAGTGATGAGTTCAGTTTCAGAGCATATGAGGTAGCCATTACTTTTCATTTTGCAGCTCATCCACAAACAAGACCAGCACTGGGCAGAGCAAGTGGCTCTAGTAGTCATGACTGCACAATTTACTCTTTGTTGCATTCATAGTGCTAAAGGTGCATTTGATGGTGAACTTCTCTACAAAGTTCTAAGTGTTATACTAGTGTTATACTACGGTGGTTTTCAAGCGTTTATCTGCAAAAAGGGCCGAAAGTGCTCTCCAGGTTCTGACTGTATCGTTTTAAATAATCAACATGGGCAAATGAAACTGTTCTGAAATTCATCATTCTAAAATGTTTAAGGTTAACGTTGCTCAGAAAGAAAGGTTGCAGAACATATAGTGTCTTCCTACTCCCTCAGACCAAACACCTAGCACCTTAATGGTCAACCTACACAAAACCTACATTTAAGGCACTTCCCATTGGCAACATTTAAAAATGCTGGAACTGGATATTCACAGCGCCAGGCTTCCCCTCCTTGGTGATCAGAGGTGTTGTGGCAGCCCACCTTCTTTTCCACCTCCCCCATGTTTCAACTGAAGAATGAAGCACCAGAGCATCAGGTCAACTCTTCAGCATGTGTTTCAAGTCAGCCATAATTGACCGTCTCCTCCTTGATGCACAGCAGAAGGTCAGCTACTAAAGTGACTTCCAAAAGTCCTCGCTGTGTATGGTGTGGGGGCCGTGCAGAAAGTGCACCCTTGTTAGTGTAATAACTGATCACAGGGAAGGCAGCAGAAGCTTATGGAAATCACCTTGTTGCAGCTAAAGTGAAATAAATACGGGCCTGATTTGTGTCCTGGTGCCTTATGGCCACCGATGGTATGCTCATTACTTGCTTGTTTTCATAGTGTCTTCATTATTGTCTTTACAAACTGTTTAGTCGCTCACAAATTGTGTGCATTTCAGCACCACATACTGTATGTTTCCTGCAAACAGTTGGAAAGAAAGAAATTAAATTAGAATCCTTTGTTTTTTTGTTATGTCAATATAAAATTATTAAATAATCATGATAACGAATATTTTATTTTTGGCTTCTTAACTGGACATAACAAATTAAGAATCAAAATGCCTTCTTCACAGACATCTTGATATTTCACATCTTAGCTCATATTCAGCAACTTTGTTTGTTGTTTCCTCTTGGGCAATCTTTTTTTTTTCCTCTCTACTCTATATCAGTGCTTTTATGTCATAAGAATGAATTGAATTTGTCCCCTTTAGTGCAAACAACAATAGACAGAGTGGTAACCTAGTGGAAAACAAATAGACACCCCGTCCCTTTTGGGGATTCAGAGAAGCTCAGAAAGATGGAGCTGACGGTGGAGAGGTGGCAGATAAAAACAGGCCGAAGCCGGAAAGATTCCTGCGGTCATTTATTACCATGCCATCTTCATAGTGTTTGCTGAACCAAGGTGCAGAGTAATGATTCAGACAAATGATGTTAATAATAATAGCTGGCCCTTTGGCAAAAGTGGAATACCTAGTGCTGCAGCAAGAGACCTAATCAGACACATCCAAAACTCTGTTCAAAAGGACAGGAGATTTCACACCGTTCTCTCTTCCAGAGGTGTCATTCTTCTCTGTCTGTCTGTCTATAAGTGACCATCTACCATCTCCCTTAATATCTTTTGCATGACACTTTAATTCACATATCTCATAATAATCAACACACTTCTGTTGGAGAGATTGTGGATGCTGGCATGTGCACAGTGTACTGGATCTCTCTGAAACACACACCTCTTAAATGTTTTCCTTTTTCTGTTCTCTCTTTTTCATAACATTGTATTTTAATTTCTGATTAATATCATTTCTCATTGTGTTGATATATACAGTATATACTCATTCCCTGTGCATCCTATTCTTTTTAAGGAAGGTGGAATTTTTGAAAATTAAAATGGAATTAAATTAGTCATTTTGTGGTGAAAATAAACAGGCTTACCATGCATACTTTCTCAAGAAAATCATTTAGTAAATCTGCTAGTAATGATTAAAGGTTCTCAGTTACACTTTCATAGTCATACAGTAATTGTTGTGTAGGCTGGCCGTGTCACATAGTGGTGAAGGCTTTGGGCTTCAAACCCTAAGGCTGTAGGGTCATATCCCACTACTGACACTGTGTGACCCTGAGCAAGTCATTTCATCCGCCTGTGCTACAACTGGAAAAACAAAAGAAATGTAACAAATATTGTGAGTTGCATTGTATAAAAGTGTCAGCCAAATAAGTAAAGGTATATGTATTACTATACTGTGTAAGAAAAACCTCAAAGATAAGGTAAAAAAAAAGTGTGTGTGTGCAATCCCAGCTAGGAAAACCTCATTTAAAATTAAACTCCCACCCATTTTTTTTCATAAAAAAAAATTTAGCTTAAAGTATTGAACAAGGTATCAAAGAAAATGTTTCAAGAAAAGAAAAACAAATGAAAAACAGATAAGAATAGGAATGAATAAGTCAGATTCCAAAAATAGTAAAGACAATAAATCAATACGCACTTACATAACACAGATATGCAAGTCATAGATAAAGTACGGTCCTTATTTTTGCATTAAAAAATTAAAAATGTTTCTCATCATTCATTGCAATCTACACAGAGTAACAGTTTAAAAAAAAAAAAAACTATTTTTGGGTGAGTATTCCATTAATAGTAGGTTTTTTGTCAGGATGCCTTAGGTAAGTGAGTTGCTTATCTCGTCTCATGAGGTGAGAAGTGTATCTCAGAAGTGCCGCTGATCAAATGACAACAACTTCCTGCATTCAGCGCCTTTATCCTGTTTTCACCGGAAGCAGAGGGGCAACGTGAGACCAGACAGTCTTCAGGCGGAGGCTGGGAATAGAAACCCCCCCACCAGGCCCACATGTGTTCTATTAAATTGGTCCCCTTTAGGCCCTTGCAGAGGCTGTGGGCATGGCAATTGTTAGGATAGCATGGTGACACAATGGTTGGAGCTGCTTCCTCATGGCTCTAGCATCTAATTCAAATTGAATTGGATTAATTGAGTTTTATTTGTGTTATGATACATACTAATATATGTTACTGCTGCTGCCTCACAACAAGAAGACTGGGGACCACATCCCAAGTGTTCCCTGTATGGGGTTTGTATGTTCCCTGCATATTTGTGTGGTTTTCTCCCCACCGTCCAAAGACATGTAGGTTGAGTAAATTGACATTGCTAAAATGGACCCTGATCTGCGTGCATGCGTGTGTTCACCTTACGATGGGCTGGCACCCTGTCCCAGAGATTTTCCTGTCTAGCATCCGACACTTAACGGCTCCAGATCCCACACAACCCTGTTCAGAGTAAGCGAGTTTAAAAATGGATGGACTAGTATATGTAATACATGTATAATTGTGGCCTTAGTAATTTTAGAGTAATGAGAAATGTTAATGTTGTGCAGTTTAATATAAAAAAGAAAATGGCAAGTTTTTGCTTAAAACAGAAAGTAGTTACATTTGCAGAATCGGGTCCGTACTGCATAGCGAGTATGCTGTCAAGTAATTTAGGATGAGTATAATGGTTAATTGATTCTCAGAATATTTCCCAAATGCCCAAAAAATTAAAATATATTTGTGTGTTTTAATTTTCCCATTCTACATTCTAGTAAAAGTAAAATCATGTTTCCATTTTACCCAGTTTTAAATATATCACCATAATTAGATATGAAAGACAACATGAAATAGCAATTTTGAGATACGTCTGAAGGAAGCATACAGTTAGGCCTCATGCAAACTTGGAGACTTTTCTGTTTTGTGCTGATGTGAAAAATGAAACACTCCTTTGGTGTTTGTTGTTGACGCCAGTCTCCTGAGATTATAAAGCCAAGTGCAGCTTGCTATCAGTGCCGTGGTGCTGTATTAAACAAAAAAGTCTAAAAGTGCTAGAAAGGATGAGCTTTATGTCCTATGGCAGTCTGTTGCAGTGCCTGCAGATGAGACCCCAAACTAGACAATGTTCATAATAACCACTGCTGGTCACCTCAGTTCACTGTTGCGCTTGTTGTTTGCTTTCTTTGTTTCTCTTTTCTTGAATGCAGACGCTCAACTTGGAAAGTCAGTATACATTATATTTCATTTTTTAAAATCTGATTGATTGATTGTTAAAAACAATTCTTCCACTTAAATAGTAATAATGTCTTCCTTTACAGACTGTATCTTATGTACATGCAGACACACACACAACCTGCTGCCCCTCTCAGCTAATGTTTAAAAGTCTAAACTCCTGTGTTCACGTGAGATGACTTACACACTTGTCCACCATATTACCACCAGTAAGGACTCCCTTTCTCACTTCCCATCTCCCTGTCTCTGTTCCTGTCAAATCATGGACATTTCTGGATTCTGGTGGGCCCTACATTTGCCCAATGAGGGGATAGCCATATCTAACATGACCTCCATAACCATGCTGTCTCTTATTTTCTAGTTAGAGGTAAAGGAACCTCTTCTCACTCCTGGGTCTCCATCAGTCAATTGATCTTGGACAGCATTGCATGTCAGCATGTCATGCTCCTGTTTGCATTAGAAAAAAATTAAGATGATGGTATTGATCCTAACAAGCTCGTCCATCCTATTCACCTAAATTGTCCAAAATAAAATTGATTCTGAATATTGAAGGTCCCCAACATTCTACTCTCCAACACACCACTTGATAATTCTTCCATTTATCTGTTCTTTGCCAAAAGAACAATTTTCTAACATTCATGTGAAATCTGCCTTTAACTTTATCCCCGTGTTCTTGCTGCAGAATTTATTTTAAAAAACAGCTGGAGCCCACTGTACTAATTCCTTTCATTACTGCATTTAAACACTTTGAACATGTCACCTCTCTTAATACTGAAGGAATTGTCTCATTTCATCTTTACTTATTGCTCATGCTTTTCAGTGTTGAAACGATTGTAGTTGCTCTCCTCTGGACTTTCTCTATCACTGTGTTTTGTGTAATACAGAGACAAGAACTATACACAGTACTTCAGGTGAGGCCTCACTAGTGTGAAATATAATTTAAGCATGACCTCCCTGCTCTTGTACTCCACACTTCGTCGTGTATAATTTAGCATCCTATTAGCCCGCTTGATTACTTCTGTACACTGCCTTGATGTTGATAATAATGACTTCATTATGACACCCAGGTCCTTCACATAAGGTGTACTTTCAATTTTCAGATCTCCCACTGTGTATTCAAATCTAACATTTCCACTTCTTATATGTTATACTTTACATCCATTAAATTTCATATTCAACAAATCTGCCCAAGTCCCTCTGTAACAATTTAATGGAATCTTCATTACCTGCCTGTCGACCCAATTTGATATCATCTGCAAATTTAATCAGCTTGTTCTTAATATTATTATCCAGATCACTTACATTATATACTTTGTCATACATCAATTTCAGAGTTGCACAAATAAAACTAAAACACTTCTGTAAAAGCATTCTTAATTCTTGAAGTTGTAAAAACCTATTTTTCAAAAGAAAAGTGAAAGTTCATTTCTAAAAAGATTCAAGTCTGTTTGTGACTTCTTGAAATTTAAAGAATTCAAAGGCATGCTGCTGAGAGCTGTCCCCCTTTATAAGGCTGGATTGTAAAATCCACATCAAGAAGCCAGCATTTCGGACAGTAAAACCTGATTGCATCACAGAATAAAATTCTTATTAAGGTTTTTACCATCATGAGATCTTGAGACTCATGCAAACCCATAGCTAATCCCGCACTTGTTAAACTGCCATCTGTGTGAAATTGTGTTTTCTCTGTAACTGAACCAGCTCTAGAAAGTTGAAATGCAGCCTGGATATGTGACAAAGAACAGTGACCCCTGAGGGACACCATTTTGAACACCACCTACTTCTGAAAAAGTGCCCCTTACCATAATCTTTTGCTCCCTGTGTTTGAGCCTGCCTACCTACCTGTTGCCCACATTGGGCAGACAGAACAGGCAAAAGATATGACAATGATAACCCTGTAACAGGCTTACTGTCCCCTCATAGCCTTCTTTGCTTCCACACTGGTATATGCAGGACCTTTCCCTCTATCGTTGGAAGTCTGCTGTCTGTTTCAGCTCTGTCCTCTGCACTTTAACTGACATTTTTTATCATAAGAACCAACGATTTATACAGGAAAATAATGACTATTAACAAGATTGCCCAAACTTTTGCATCCCACTGTAGATCGGTTTTGGTTAGTGCAGGGAAGCCACCTACCAAATTTCGTGAAGATGGGGCCATAAATAAGAAAGTTCAACATGGTGGACGTTGTCGACCGTTATGACCGTTATGTGTAGAATTTCAAACTGAAACCTGCTTAACATTTGTAAGTAAGCTGTAAGGAATGAGCCTGCCAAATGTCAGCCTTCTACCTACACCTATATATATATATATATATATATATATATATATATATATATATATATATATATACAGTATATACTCCACCACACACTGTTTATTATACTAATATTTACAAAGTAATCTACGTGCACTGACAACCCCAGTGCCTCCAACACCGATCCCCCAAATGTCCAGGCCTCACAGTCCTTGTGCCTTTCTCCTCCTGGCCGTCTCCAGTCCTCTCTCCAGCTCTGTCCACTTCCACCCGACTTCCGCCATCAACTGAAGGGAGGCGGCCCCTTAAATAGGAACCCGGATGGGCTCCAGCTGCTTCCCGCACTCCTCCGCAGACACGCCCCAGTGTGGCGGAAGTGCCGCTGCGCTCCGAAGCCGTCCGGGTGTCCCCTGTCGTCTTCCCCCCAGCACGTCCTGGTGTGGCGGAAGTGCTGGGCTCCAGGGATATTCAGGCACCGGGGCGCCGCCTGGCGGTGGCCACGGGTCCCTACAGGGCTGGGCTTACCCGAGGCCCCCAACATAACCAGGGCGGACGCCCCCTCGCGGTCTGAAGGAGGCACAAGCCCTCCTCCGGTCCTCCTGGGCGTCCCGGCCAGGCTCCTGCCCCGGCCGGATGCCACAGTATGTATATGTATATGTATATGTATATATATATATATATATATATATATATATATATATATATATATATATATATATATATATATATATATATATATATATATATATATATATATATATATATATACACACATACACACACATATATATATATATATACATGTATAATGTGTATACATATATGTATATTTATAATATGTATAATGTGTATATTTATATGTGTATATGTATTCATATACACAATGTATGCAAAGTATATATGTTTATATAATATAACTAATCATCACAAAATAATCCTAAAATAATAAAATCTATTAATAATATTAATTTATTATACTTCTTCCTGTTATTATTATTACTATCACAATGAAAATCATTTTCATTTGCATATATTAACATACAAAAAATATAACAGAATGGGTGATTCATTCGTTAAACTGAAAGGAAACAACAAGAATCTGAGAAGCTCAGCGACTCCCCAGAAGAGGGGTGAGAATGTTACTTGTCATCACTTGCAGGCTTGTCTTTAGCACACTAATGAGCCTTAAACGTGTTTCGTTTAAGGGGGAAAAATGGCTTCGGACAAACAAACACATCCAAGATGACTCTCTTTGTGCTTTCCTCAGCGCTTCTGTGGTAGAATATCAATACAAAGATCCTTACAAGCACATTTCATTTTTTTTTCTTTCAATATTTTTTTTAGCTCTCCTTGTGCAAAAGGTTACAGAACTCTTCTCTTTATTTTTATTTAATTCTGTATATGTTGTGCCATACAGCATTCTCTCTCTCTCCCGCGCTCTCTCTCAGCATCCTTTGTGTTGTCAGCCCGGTGTCCTGCATGACTAACAGTTGTAAGCTTCATCATTTTCCATGTTTTTAATAAACTGAATTGCTTTTGTTACATAATATGCTGATGCATTATGTTTTTAACTTTACATTTTTCTCAGTTTACACCTTCTGTTAAAATTCAAAATCCTCCAATCCTTCCCTTAAAACGTCGATTTCACATTTCATCACTGGCAAGGCTAAAAAAGAATCCTATAAATATAGTTGTCGTTGATAATATACCAAAAGCCCTGATGAATATATAGCACATGATGGCATAGGGGAGCCTCCCTAGGGGTCCTTAGCAAAAAGGACTGGTGATAAATAGAGCTGTTTTTTTTTTTATAACCTTACTGTGGTAGTGCAGGGGGAGCAAAAAGAAGAAAGTCAGTAATAGGACATAGGTCATACCGGTGTGAGGAGGGACAGGGGCAGATAGGTAGACGGCCTTGTCTTTGCATTCAATTCTTTTTGAGGAGACCCAGTCAATACGCACTTTGTAACATGGTGATTGAAATAAACCACTACTTTTTTGCTTACTACTAGAAATAATTCTGAATTTTATCTGACTCTTCATTGTTCTTTTCAATCTTGCCAGCTGATTGTCGCATGTTCGTTTTTTTTGCTGATGTCCTGGATAGAGAAACTTCCTTAGGGTATATCTACTCTGCTACATTTTCATGCTTTTAAATGAAAATGATCTCCATGCACACTCGTGTTTTAAAAATGTTTACAAAAGTAACTCTGAATATACCGAAATGATTGAAAAAGGTGTATGACATAGCTGATCGTCTGCACTGATCATGCAAGCAATGGCTGAAACAAGACAAGGAAGTGTCCTGTTTGAAGGGACGGTTTAGATGTCAGTCACAATTATTTGTCACAAAAATGTAGTGACCAGTAAATGATTTGCTTCTGCACATGTATGCAGCATTCAAACATTACCAATCACAATTTAGATACATACAGGTAAGCAGCATAACAAGCTCTGTGGAAACAAATCCTCCATGTCCACTTTGTTGGAATACGGTTTTCATCTGCAAACAGTCAGCAGTCCGGGAATAAGATGTTGTAATGAACATAATCCAGTCAGGGAATGGCCATGTAAACACAAACCAATCAAAGCACAATTAGAATCTGCGTTTTCAAAACACTTTGTTTTCCTCCATCCACACTGTATGTTTTCTGAATTACCGTATTTTCTTTTTTCTAAGAATACCATGAAAATATTTTGGTGTCTAGAGCAGATGAACGTTACCTTTTCTTTATTTTTAGGTGTTGTATGATAGACACAGGTTAACTGGCTCATTTTGTATCTCATTATAGTCTGGCTGCTAATCAAGGAAAAACGAAAAAAAAATTCAGGGGTCTAAATCTTAAATAGCAAGTCAATAAAAGTGAAGGCAAAAGAAGTTAAGTGGCAGCAAAAACTAATTAAGAAAAGGGTTAGAATGAAAACCGGCAGCCACAGTAGAGCTCCAGGAATGGAGTTGGACATCCCAATTTAAAGAATGGTACTGAAAATATAAAATGCCTAATTCACTGATCCATCACTCCCGCATTTGGTTGCTGTCTTGCTGTGTCTGCTTGGGTCCCCACGATATTCTTGATTTCTGTCTACACCCGTGAAGATATGCATAGAAATTTAATTGGCAATTCCAAACTGGCCCTGTATGAGTGTGGGTGTGCGTTGGTGGGCCCATCGCGATCTTGAATTGGATTAATCTAGTTTGAGAATATTATGCTATGGTATTAACATTTTTATAGCTTATGTATACAATACAAGGTGCAATGTGCAGTAAGCATTGATTCATGAATCAGCGTATGAGTAAAATAAACTGAGATTGTGGACACATGGAATGGTACATAAATAAGTCAACTTTATTGATGAAATTGTTTAATTTAATAATATTGTCATTACATTTTGCCTGAAGAAGAGGCCTGAGTTGCCTCGAAAGCTTGCATATTGTAATCTTTTTAGTTAGCCAATAAAAGGCGTCATTTTGCTTGACTTCTCACTTGTCATAAAATCAAATCCACTGCAGAGTAAAGTAAAAGTGTGGACGGAGATCCTCTTGCTGGAAGCTCTCATGCAGTGTTTACACCACTTTGCCATGTTAAGATACTCACATCAGTGACGTTCTCTTTAAGATTTAAGATTCTTAAGGAAAAGAACCAAAGCTACCAACTCATAGTGCCTCAAAAACAATTTAAAAAGTCTGCAGAAAACAACGGGTAACAAAACACCTCTTCGACTCATCTAAGTGCAGGACAGTATCCAAAGTTCAAGTGTGTCCATCAAGTGTTATTTTATGTAGTACAGACTTGAGTGTTATCTCTCCAAATCCATTATATTTGTGTTTACAACACAGTTTACATCTGCGTACAGTTTCAATGGTTTTAGCTTAAGTGATGTGCTTAGGGGCAAATAGCGAGAGATGCAATTCTAGGACTTGAACCAGAAAACCTGTGTTTTCACACACTTCTCCTTATCCCCTAGGCCATTGTGATCCACTTGACTGAAATCTTTAGCTCTATAAGTGCGCATTACATCTCAATTTTACCTTCTACTACTTATAATCAATGGCGCTTTATGGTTAGTGTTTTCGTAGCCTATTGACTGTAATTAGCAGAAGTCTGGAATCACAAATCCCACTCTGCTGGAGACTTCTGTTTTAGGGTTGCCTAGCAACTGCATGCTGACAGACGTAGCGGAGTGGTGCCACAAAACGGCTTTGAAGAGCAGATAGGCGGCTTGTGGACAGGCGATCGCAGTCTGTCCTCTCTCACTTTTTTTTTTTCTTCCTTGCTGTTGTTGTTAAAAGCTCATTAAGCTCGGCACGTGCAACACTGACATACTTTCAGCACTCACAAGTGGAAAGAAAGACTGTTGCAATTTGAAGTCCGACCAAAGCTTTTCTTCATAACATTGAAATGTCAGATGCATTTAATTTAAAAACAATAATTTGAGTAAATAGCACCTGTTTGAAAAGCTTCTAGTAAAACGAGTTAACAAGATAATTAGCAAAAAGACAGGGAAAGCATTCATGAAAAAAATAAAAGAAATTGTCATTTACGTTCTCTGGTGGACATGGCAATGTGAGAAAAATAAAGCTAATTGATTTTGTAGCTTGTGTGTTTAATAAATATTGAGTAGATAGCACATGTCTCTGCTGCCAATGACTTGCTGGCACTGGATAGGACACCTTTGACACTGGAGGCCAGTCAGTTGTGTACCTTACAGGCCTTCTATGAATCTCGGCCACTTTACACAGCTGAGAAAACACCGTCTAACAAAGCCTTGAAAATTTGCTCTGAAGGCTCCTGTGTTAGAGCCGGCTAGCCTAATTACCCCTGATTCTCTTCTAGATACCCTTAAAGCTACAATGAAGAATTTCCTCCCTTAACACTTTTGGGTGTATCTTATGGATCTTCAGGTAAATTTAGCACACTTTTTATCATAGCCAGAGTGGAAGCACAGAGCTAGCATTCATGCCTTGTAGTGCCACGGGCTGTATAGGGTTTGCATGTTCTTCTTTTCCATTTGTGTATTGATTGGTATCGGTCAGTGTGATTAACTACAGTGGTGTGAAAAACTATTTGCCCCCTTCCTGATTTCTTATTCTTTTGCATGTTTGTCACACAAAATGTTTCTGATCATCAAACACATTTAAACATTAGTCAAATATAACACAAGTAAACACAAAATGCAGTTTTTAAATGATGGTTTTTATTATTAAGAGAGAAAAAAAAATCCAAACCTACATGGCCCTGTGTGAAAAAGTAATTGCCCCCTGAACCTAATAACTGGTTGGGCCACCCTTAGCAGCAATAACTGCAATCAAGCATTTGCGATAACTTGCAATGAGTCTTTTACAGCGCTCTGGAGGAATTCTGGCCCACTCATCTTTGCAGAATTGTTGTAATTCAGCTTTATTTGAGGGTTTTCTAGCATGAACCGCCTTTTTAAGGTCATGCCATAGAATCTTAATTGGATTCAGGTCAGGACTTTGACTAGGCCACTTCAAAGTCTTCATTTTGTTTTTCTTCAGCCATTCAGAGGTGGATTTGCTGGTGTGTTTTGGGTCATTGTCCTGTTGCAGCACCCAAGATCGCTTCAGCTTGAGTTGACGAACAGATGGCGGACATTCTCCTTCAGGATTTTTTGGTAGAAAGTAGAATTCATGGTTCCATCTATCACAGCAAGCCTTCCAGGTCCTGAAGCAGCAAAACAACCCCAGACCATCACACTACCTCCACCATATTTTACTGTTGGTATGATGTTCTTTTTCTGAAATGCTGTGTTCCTTTTACGCCAGATGTAACGGGACATTTGCCTTCCAAAAAGTTCAACTTTTTTCTCATCAGTCCACAAGGTATTTTCCCAAAGGTCTTGGCAATCATTGAGATGTTTCTTAGCAAAATTGATGTTCTTTTTGCTTAACAGTGGTTTGTGTCTTGGAAATCTGCCATGCAGGCCGTTTTTGCCCAGTCTCTTTCTTATGGTGGAGTCGTGAACACTGACCTTAATTGAGGCATGTGAGGCCTGCAGTTCTTTAGACGTTGTCCTGGGGTCTTTTGTGACCTCTCGGATGAGTCGTCTCTGTGCTCTTGGGGTAATTTTGGTCGGCCGGCCACTCCTGGGAAGGTTCACCACTGTTCCATGTTTTTGCCATTTGTGGATAATGGCTCTCACTGTGGTTCACTGGAGTCCCAAAGCTTTAGAAAAGGCTTTATAACCTTTACCAGACTGATAGATCTCAATTACTTCTGTTCTCATTTGTTCCTGAATTTCTTTGGATCTTAGCATGATGTCTAGCTTTTGAGGTGCTTTTGGTCTACTTCTCTGTGTCAGGCGGCTCCTATTTTAAGTGATTTCTTGATTGAAACAGGTGTGGCAGTAATCAGGCCTGGGGGTGGCTACGGAAATTGAACTCAGGTGTGATACACCACAGTTAGGTGATTTTTTAACAAGGGGGCAGTTACTTTTTCACACAGGGCCATGTAGGTTTGGATTTTTCTTCTCCCTAAATAATAAAAACCATCATTTAATGACTAATGGTTAAATGTGTTTGATGATCAGAAACATTTTGTGTGACAAACATGCAAAAGAACAAGAAATCAGGAAGGGGCAAATAGTTTTTCACACCACTGTATGTATCATTTTCTATTTTAACACCTAATACTGGAAATGTGTCAGTAATACTTCTCAATTAGCAAAATATGAGCCGTAAGGCAAAGCTCTCAATTTGCCAGTCGGTCTATGTTCCTACCCTCACCTATGATCATGATCTATGGGTAGTGACCGAAAGTACGAGATCGCAAATAGAAGAGGCTGAAATGAGTTTCCTCCGCAAAAATAACATAATTCTTTTTTGAAAGTATGCAATTCTTGTGAAAATACGCAATCTTCTTCTTCTTTCTTCTGCTCCAATACTTGTGTGAAATAACACAAGAACAAAATCAGAATTCACCTTGTAGTTCACAAACTGAATAGGTAAGGAAACAGTGAGGGAGAGAGAAGAACTCTTGGAAAAACATAGTAATTGAGACAGAAGCAATGGACCTCATGGAAAAAGTCCTAGCCAAGAAACAATTTCAATTCCAGAAGTTTCTGAATGCCTGAGGCCCTCACAATACTGTAGAAAAATGATTACAGTTCAGGCCTGACAAGGCGTTGTTCTTCAGCTGTCCCTTCATAAGGTGACATGAACCCTCTCAAGGTGTAGCACCACTGACCTGTGTTATCTTCTGAAGTTTTAAATGCAGGTCTTCCCTCGATCTCGTACAACAACAACATTTATTGCTATATGACATTTTCATACGTGAAAGTAGCTCAATGTGCTTTACAGAAATAGCTAAACATAATTATAAAAGTTAAAACAAAAGAACACTTATTTATAACAGTAAAGAGTCTTAATGGCTAGTTTCATTACAAACTATGGTCAGATGACCAAGGAGGAGAAGAAAATGAGAACTCCAAATGG
This sequence comes from Polypterus senegalus, assembly GCF_016835505.1. Classification (NCBI taxonomy): domain Eukaryota; kingdom Metazoa; phylum Chordata; class Cladistia; order Polypteriformes; family Polypteridae; genus Polypterus; species Polypterus senegalus. The sequence continues at coordinate 131,712,395 of NC_053168.1, forward strand.
TGGAATGTTAAAGAAAATAAACCTGTTGTGTTCCAAGGTCAAAGAAACAACCAGGACCCCCCTTTGAGAATTCTACAGTCCATGAATGTGTCACCATAAAGAGGATACTCTTGCAGAGCTCTTTCTCTTCATTTTTCCAACATCTCAGGTGCCTGCAGCATACTTGGACAGGGGCAGTGGTATATAGCGCCACCACATCATGTCAGAAAAAAAGAAATCACCCAAAAGTAGCGAGTAGTGACCAGCCTGTGAAACCGCAAATAGAATTACATTTAATGAAAAGAATCAATTTCCACCTCCCCATCAGTTTAAAGCAATGCTAGTGATGCTATTAATTTATTAAGTAATCATGAAACATAGATCAAAGAGGTGGATTTTTAGGAGTTTTTCTTGAAGAGTTCAGCTGTACTGGCCAGGGAGTATCACTAATGGTGACATTTTACAGATTTTTGGTACTTAGAAACAAAGTCATCTCACCAGTTCTTTTATGCATTCACTCTCGGAATACTGAGCAAGATGATATTAGAGGATTTAAGATTACAATTAGGAAAGTTGGGAAACATGCAGTCCAAAATAGAAGAAGGTGCTGGATTGTTTGGAGCCTTATATACAATTAAAAATGTTTTAAAATCAATCCTAAAGGACACAGGCAGCCAGTGTAATGATGCTAAGACTGGTGTCATATTCTTAGATTTTCCCTTTTCAGTTAAAATGTCTTGCTGCTGTGTTTTTGATTAATTGCATCTGACATGTACCTTTTCTTTTTTTCTAGTAATTTTGATAGTGATAATAATTCATTACATTTATATAGCGCTTTTCTCAGTACTCAAAGCGCTATCCACACAGGGAGGAACCGAGAAGCGAACCCACAATCTTCTACAGTCTCCTTACTGCAAAACAGCAGCAGCACTACCACTGCGCCACCTGTGAGTAATGCATTGCAGTAATCTGGGTGGCTAAAGATAAAGCATGTATTAACATTTCAACATCTTTCAGTGATATAACAGATCTAATTCCTGCTGTGCTTCTTAAAAATGCAGTTTTAGTAATCTGCTTAATGTGTTATGTGAAGTTTATCTCTCAATCTTAAACAACGCTTAGATTTTTTACTTCTGGCCTTATGTGTAAAGCCAGTTGTGCTAGTGTATTTTTAAAGGCCCTTGCTTTTTTGTTTGCTGCCAATAATGACCATTTCCTTACCTGAAACTGGTCACTGCTTAGTTCTGTAGGGTATGTTCTGCACCGTCTGAAGGAGCCTGTGCACCGGCTTGTAGGCTGCAGACTCACTTTCTTGGATCTCCTCCATCTTGATATCATCTCATTCTGTGGGAGTCCCACAGGCCACACTAGTTTGTGTTAAATTTTCCTGAAACACACAGAGCTTGGCATCAGATTATGCTCTGGACAACAGATATCCATTGTGAACCTGCTCAAAGTAAAGAACATTTTTGACCAATAAATCAGCCTAATTGTTCTGTTTTGGACACCCATTTATAAGGAAATGCCACAGAGCTATAAATCCCAACTTTAATATTGTCTGTGCTCTCATAGCTGTGAAGCCTCTATAAAAAATTCATAAACTAGCAATAACAGAAAACTTGAGGTTCTGAACTTGCACAGCCCATCAGCCAGGCCTTATCTTTTAATGTTTACACAGTCTAGTTGTCTCCCGAATACCGCAGAGAGTTTACAGATATATTTGTGTTAATTTTTGTATTGCAGCCCACCGAATTCATAAAGGATATTGCTTTATTTTTATTTTATTATTTTTTAGGACGGGGTGTGCAACTAGCAGTATTATGTGCATCTCCTCCTCTCTCCAGTGCAATACATTGATTTTTATTTTATTTTAGTTTTCATTTTGCCTACAAGCTATGAAAAATCAATGCATCCCTGTAATAATTAATATGTTTTTTTAATGTAAAAAGAGGAAAAAAAAGGCATTGCTGCTGCTGAAATCAAAATCACATTTTCCTTTCCCTCCTACCCATTCATACTGCAGTTTTTCTGCATTGTGAGAAGCTTCTTGCTATTTGGAGGAATTTGCTAATTAACCCCGTGCCCTGATCCGAGTCCTTCTGGGGGTCAAAGCTTTCTCTCTGTTTTGCAGTGAATAGCCTGAAAACGGAGACCGATCCTCGAGTGCCGCTCAGCCACATGTGTATGCCGGTAGTATTTCATGGCGCTCAGCTGTATGTGCGGAGGCGGTAATGACAGAAACATCAGCATTCTGCTCCACCACCATATTATTAGTGACCTTGGAATGATGCAAGGACTGGTCTATGGTCAAAAGAACGGAGTGTCCAGCAACGCGGTCATTACTTATCAAGACAGTTATGTTCCCCACAGGAGAATTTAGATTTATTTTCTCGGCTGTATTTAACAATGTACTTGGATATTATTCATTTAGCCTTGGTTAAGATTATGTGAAGCAGTGATGTTATGCGGAAGTTGATTTGTGAAGTGTGGAAAGTGGCAGACATTAGCTGAGACTCGAGAGGGTGCTTCCTACTTGAGATTTGGTGAGGTTTTACTTGAAACTTTACATTGTTGGATTTCTATTAGATAGAGTTTCAATATTTTTACATTGTGCAACAATCAAAATTATCCTGCTAGAATGTTATATTCTCTGTTCAATCAGTAAATCTTCATTGTGTTTTAAAGCACTTGTTGACTGTACAAATTGTGAAAGGTGCTATATAATCTCATCTCATTTTCTGAAACCACTTTTCCTGGTGAGGGTAATATGTGGCAGCAAGCCAAGCAGGTCAGCCCAGACTTCTGAATCCCCAGCCACTGATTCCACTTATAATCATGAGCTGTGGGTAATGGCTGAAAGAATGAGATCGTGAGTACAAGCAGCAGAATTGCATTTCCATTGCAGGGTGGCTGGGCTGACAGTCCATGATGGGTTGAGAAGCTCGGCAATTTGGGAGAGCCTCAGAGTAGAGTCAATGCTCCTCCGGGTGCAGAGGAGCCAATTGAGGTGGTTTACGTGACTCTGTGATCACTTTCCAACACATTTTCACATTTGAAAAGTATCCTAAGCTCAACCCTTTTTCTAAAAGCCAATAACATGCTGTCTGACGGTGGCACTGCTGTATGAATGCTTTACAGGTACAGCGAGTTCAGCCTCAAACCCTGCCTTTTTTTCCCCATTCTGCTCTGGCACTTAAAATATAAGGCATCAGACAGACACACGTCTCTTCTGTTTGTGAGGTCCTACACACCCATATTCCTTTTTCCTTGTATCTGCCTTATGTGTATTGTACTTCTGGATGAGCATTCATCGGTTGTCAGCTCTCACACACATAAGCCCACCACCTGTTTCATTTTGTCAGAATGAGTCATAGACTGGTTTGACTACATCGCTGGTTATGTCACAGTGCAAAATTAGAGGTCTAGGAGTATGTACAACCTGCCTCCGAGTTGCTAAAAATTATGTAACTCGATAAAAAAAATCATTTAATATGACAAGGCCTTTAGGTGTAAAATGTGGGGTCCCCAGGTAAAAACTCCTTAAGACGTTGGGACCACAGCCAATCTGTCATATTCCCACAGTGCATTCTGGTGCCATCTCTTTACCAGGTAAATGAAGTACATGTACTTGAACATCTACATGATACAACAGAAAATGAGATTCATCAGACCATCTTCCCTTGATCTAAAATCCAGTTCTGATGTTTGCGTGCAGGGGTTAGCAAGGGCATTCTGATTGGCCTACAGCTACACAGTCCTATAATCAGAAGGGTTTGGTACATTGCATGCTGTGACACTTTTCTCTCATAACCATCATCAAAATTACAGTGGAACCTCGGGTCACGAACGTCTCAGACCATGTACAAATCAGGTTACAACCAAAATGTTTTCCAAACTTTTGCATCTGTTCACGACCACACACTCGGGTGACGAACAAGCCAGTTTCCCTTCCGGTTCGTACACGCTGATGATTTCCACACATGTTCAGTCTCTCCCTGTGCAGCGAGCGAGAGAGCGAATGTGCATTCTATGGTATAATGAACTATTTTTGTGCTTAAAAATCTTTCAAAAAATATATTTACATACAGTTCGTACGGTCCTGAACGGATTAATTGTATTTACATACAATCCTACGGGGGAAATTATTTCGGGTTGCGACCAGAGTTTTGGAACGAATTACGGTTGTGACCCGAGGTTCCACTGTACCTGTAATTTGTGGCACAGGAGCCCTTCTGTTGGTTCATACTAGACGGGATAACCTTCATTGACATTGCATCGATGAGTCTTGCCCTCCTAACACCTTGGCAGGAGTTTGTTACTTGGACCACGACCCATAGATACTCAACATGGCTAACCCAACCTTCTGGCCATAACGATTAGGCCCTTTTCAAAGTCACTCAGGTCTTTACACCTGCCCATATCGTCTGCATTCAACACATCGACTATGGGTTGCTAATGTCCGCTAACCATCTAATATATTCCTGAGCTTGACATGCACCATTATTACGGGATAGTCAATGTCATCCGTATCATATGAGGGTGGGTATATTTGGTTGTCTCACTCATGTATACTGTACTGTATATGGTTGTTTACATGGATCTGTCATTATGTATGCAAAAGTCGTAGGATTTTGTTTTTTTACTGGTCCTATGTTACATTTTTTAAATCTGAGTAAGCGATTAGTGAAGAGCACAACACATGATTGTATTGCATTGATTTGGATTTTGTAAAACTGGGATTTGGAGGGGGAGTATCATGCAATATGCAATATGGTACTCTAGGTTGTCCACTTTTAAATATACAGTACTTTAGGCAAATAACCACCTGCTGAGGAGAAACTTCTGAAGCAGACAGGAAGCCAGTGTTGTTGTGCTAGAGAAGTTTTGCTCATGTAATGGTGAGGTCTGTTTTCTGTCGAGGTTCATTTGGGACGTCTAACACCTCTTTAGGAAAATTAACTGAGGTGAAAAATGTTATGTAACTGGGATGGCTTAGCTAGCTGTTAGCTTCCCAAATAAGCCCTGGATTGAATGGGCCTTTGTTAAATTTCTTATATTCTTACACATGACCAACTACTGTCTAAATTTATCTGAAATAAAAAAATAAATATCAGTTTCCGTTCCAAAATATAGTACTTGCCGAATTCTATGAGGGCGATGAACATTTTGGATTTGTGTAAGCGATTAGCTTCTCTGCTGCGTGCTTCTGCCAGCCCCTGTAAACAGTCCTTCCTGCCATTTAATACACGGGTTAAGTGTAGTTGCAGGCTATTATACATCATTAGAGTAAGTAATATTCCGCCGTGAAAGAAAGATGGAGGCTTTTCACTTGTAGCCACTCGGACATTTCATTTGTCATCTGGCTTGCTGCGGCAGAAATTAGTTGTGGCAGGCTTGAAATAATTTATAGCCCAGCACCCTGAAATTAAGCAATGAATCACACTATTTTGGCTGATTAGAGTTAATACATTTTTTTCCCTCATGACATATTCTGTAAAACAATGCAGTTTATTTGAAACTTCCCGTATCGCGGCCCAGTCATTTCTCACTGCAGCCTGGAAGCTGATGTCTGCTGTGTACTTTGTGCACGTTATTTATAGACATGCTTTTGCTTCTGATGTTTTAACTTGTCACTTTGCAAAGTGAGTAGTTAGTCTTCCCTTTACATGTTGGTGTGGAAAGTTTTTAACTCTTCAGATTTACCTCCAGATGGGCCGATAGCTGAAGTGAAGAAAAGTCTGTCAATTTCCGGTGGCCACACCGTGAGGCACTGAGGTAGGCAGAGGCTGCTGGGATTGATGCCAAATGCTCCATGCTGTCTGCAAAAAGTAACAAATCTGCAACTAATGAAATTCAGTATCAAAAAGGTGTCCATTTAAGGGAATATATTTAATGATAACAGTGATTGATTAATAACCATTAATGGTTAAAAAGAAAGAAAGAGAAGCTTTATTAATATCAAAGGAAATTGCGGGATTGCACCAACTTACATGAACAGGCACAAAATTAACTAGAATTACACACACACACGCACACACACATACGCATCTCTCTATTATAAAAATAAATCCTGGAAAGCACAAGCAAGGCGACGATACGTGATCTTCTTGGAAGTTCTCGAAAGACATTTAAAAGACCCATGAGACAAAAGACACTTGCCACAGAGCATCTCGCATGGACCGTAAACGTGCGACTTGGTGCCAAGAGACTGTGCCAGGGCCATCTCGCGGGGACGTGGAACATCAGATTCTTGCAAGACCCGCCCTACGTACAACAGATATCATATAAGAGCAAATCCATCAAAAAACAGTCAGTCGTGTAAAAGCACGTAGTGCACACAGATTCTGTGCTCTCAACACATATAAAGCGTATAAGGACAATATGGATAATAGAGACCCAAAGACGTTGGAGAGAAAAAAAGGCAGACAAGAGATTATGAAACCAGTAAAATTCGAAAGTATTGCAGCGTCCCAGCCAGGTTGCGGCCTTTTTAGTTTTAAGTGACTGTTCGGTCCAATTGAGGGAGGGCAGAGTACAGCACGAAAGACTAATAGCGGGATATTGATTGATCTGGTAAGGGGAGGTGCGAGACGTGGGGGATGAGGGGTTGGAGAAGCTGCTAGAAAGTTTTGTTTGGGGTACGAAGTCAGTGATTGTTCAAGTAAAACTTTTGTGAAACTTTATCATGTCAGTCGCTACAGTATCAAAGAAAAGATAGAAAAGATTGCATTACCGCAAAACAAATGGTGATTAATCATCAGAACCAGGTGTAACTGAAAAAAGAGCAGGACAAATCAACGTCAGAAATAAAAGGCAAAGAGCAGACAACAAAGTCTTTTTGTATTCGTATCATTCAATGCACAAAACATGGATTTACACAATAATGGACCATACACAATGAGAATCTGTGGTCCCGGAACAGTTAAAGCAACGACAAGTTGAAGTAAAAGTGCCAATAATGAAATTGAAACAATTTCAAAGAAAAAAAAAAAATTTAATTGTATATCCGATTAACCAAACACAGGGGTTGGCGAGCAAAGCCCCCTAGTATATATATATATATATATATATATATATATATATATATATATATATATATATATATATATATATATATATAAAACCGCTTTGTAAAAACACTTTGAAAACACATCAGATCTCAATGGGAAAAAGAAATCCTCCTGGATATCTATACTGATATAGACTGGGTAATGTGTTAGAACGAAAGGATGCCACATCGTTTGATGGAAATGAAAATGATCAACCTACAGAGCCCTGAATTCAAAGACGCCCAAAAATCAAGTGAAAAATGATGTGGCAGGCTAGTCCATTTTGCCAAAATTTAATTGCAGCAACTCAAAATTGTATGCAGCACTTTGTATGGCCCCTGTGTTCTTGTATACATGCCTGACAACATCGGTGCATGCTTCTAATGAGATGACAGATGGTGTTGTGGGGGATCTCCTCCCAGATCTGGACCAGGGCATCACTGAGCTCCTGGACAGTCTGAGGTGCAACCTGGTGGCATTGGATGGACCAAAACATAATGTCCCAGAGGTGTTCTATTGGATTTAGGTCAGGAAAGTGTGGTGGCCAGTCAATGGTATCAATTCCTTCATCCTCCAGGAACTGCCTGCATACTCTCACCACATGAGGCCAGGAATTGTCGTGCACCAGGAGCCACTGTACCAGCATAGGGTCTGACAATGGGTCCAAGGATTTCATCCTGATACCTAATGGCAGCCAAGGTGCCTTTGTCAAGCCTGTAGCGGTCTGTGTGACCCTCCATGGATATGCCTCCCCAGACAATCATTAACCCACCACCAAACTGCTCATGCTGAATGATGTTACAGGCAGCATAATGTTCTCCATGGCTTCTCCAGACCCTTTCACTTCTGTCACATGCTCAGGGTGAACCTGCTCTCATCTGTAAAAAGCACAGGGCACCAGTGGTGCATCTGCCAATTCTGGTATTCTATGGCGAATGCCAATCGAGCTGCATGCTGCTGGGCAGTGAGCTCAGGGCCCATTAGAGGACATGGGGCCCTTGGGTCACCCTCATGAAGTCTTTCTGGTTGTTTGGTCAGAGACATTCACACCAGTGGCCTGTTGGAGGTCATTTTGTAGGGCTCTGGCAGTGCTCATCCTGTTCTGCTTTTCCCAAAGGAGCAGATACCAGTCCTGCTAATGGGTTAAGAACCTTCTATGGCCCTGTCTAGCTCTCCTACAGTAACTGCTTGTCTCCTGAATCTCCTCCATGCCCTTGAGACTGTCCTAGAAGACACAGCAAACCTTCTGGCAATGGTACATATTGATGTGCCATTCTGGAGAAGTTGGACTACCTGTGCAACTTCTGTAGGGTTCAGGTATCACCTCATGGTACCAGTAGTGACACTGACCGTAGCCAAATGTGAAACTAGTGAAAAACAGTCAGAAAAGATGTGGAGGGAAAAATGTCAGTGGCCTCCACCGGTTAAACTATTCCTGTTTTGGGGGTCATCTCATTGTTGCCCCTCTACTGCACCTGTTGTTAATTTCATTAACACCACAGCAGCTGAAACTGATTAACAACCCCCTCTGCTACTTAACTGACCAGATCAGTATCCCAGAAATTTCATTGACTTGATGCTATACTCTCATTAAAAAGTGTTCCTTTAATTTTTTTGAGCAGTATATATAGATATATATATATATATATATATATATATATATATATATATATATATATATATATATATATATATATATATATATATACAGGACATGCAGAGCTCAGACATTTAGGATGAGCTTAAGTAGAACTACTTCTTCTTCTCTGCATCGAAAGGGAATGCTTCAGTATCCTCTCTGTGAAGTTAGAGGACATGATGGAGAAAAGGGATGTCTGGGTATCTTTGCTCAGACTATTGACTCTGAGACCTAGGCCCAGAAAACCATTAGGAAACGGATGGGTGGATAGGTGAATGGACACTGTCCAAACAAACTTTAGGAACTGGAGTCATCTGTATTTGCAGTCATTTAACTGTCAGGGTTCCTTTATGTAGTGACCTAAGGTGGAAAAAACAGGCATTATCCTAAGAAGAACAATTCAAGAAAGACACATTGGTCGACTTTTCCTGTGATTTTCAGTCATAGTCTTAATTTACATGGCTTATCAGTCAGCAGCACATATCGTGATGGCCAGTCGCCTGGTCTGACATGCCCAGAGGCTTACTGCAAATTAGTCCATGACTCGTCCAATAAAATCAACAGGTTTGATTTTGTCCTTAGTCAAAGAGATGGGTTTCTGTGTATGAGAGCTGACAATCAATGACTGCTTATCTAGAAGTACAATGCATATAATGAAATGCAGAGGAATAAGGAACACGATTGTATTGGCCCTCACAAAAAGATGAAAAGCTCATCTGTATGATGTCTCATGTTTTACATACCAAAACAGAATGGAAAAAGAAAAAAAGGACAGAGATTATGACTGAACTCACCATACCTGATAACGGTTTGTACAGCACCAGCTCTGTCAGGCAGGCCATTATTGGGTGTTAGAAAAAGGAACAAGTGTGCAGTCACTAAATTTGACATGGCAAATGATTTTCAGTTGTGTAAAACAGTAAGACAAATTGACCTGTGGGTAAAGAAACAAAACAAATAAATGCATGCCTGTGATGAAATGCAGAACTGTACTTAAAAGGGCAGTTATCAAAAAAGGAATTGGACAGGATGCCGAAGACTTTTGGGGGGAAAAAAAAACAAGATTGAGTTTGTTACCAGTAATTCAAAATTTATTGCAATATCTAAAAGTAAAACGTGCAATTTCAAGGTGCAGTGAAGACTGCAGACAGTGGAGCTGTAATGCTGAGTATGGAGAAGCAGACTCGGGGCCTGGAGACAGAAAAGGAAGTGTCAGATACACACACTGTTGCAGAGCCTAAAAAAACAGAATTTAGCTAATATTTAATAAATCAGAATTTATCTCATTTTCTGAAACTGCTTTTCATGGTGAGGGTTGTGGTGAAAGCAGGCCAGGCAGGTCTGCCCTGACTTCCCTGTCTCCAGCTACAGATTCCAGGTGGTCTTGGGAAATGTACAGGTGTTCCCAAGCCAGACAATGGATATAATCCCTCCAGCATGTCCTGGGTCTTTCACAGGATTTCTTGCCAGTGGGACCTGCCTAGAGCAACTATAGGAGGAGCTGCCATAGGGGCATGCTTACGAGATGCTCAATCCATGTCAAGTTCTCCCGAATCACTGAATTTGTCACCCTATTACACAGTGTCAGCCCAGCCACCCTGTGAAGAGACCTTATTTCTGCCGCTTTTACTTGCAGTCTGATTTTTGTGGTCATTACCCACAGCTCATAACCACAGGTGAGGACAAGAATGTAGATCAACTGGTAAACCAAGAGTTTTGTCTTTAGATTTGGCTCCCAGTTCACCACCATGGACTGATACTGCACCTGCAGAACAGCTCCCACCGTCCCAATCCGCTTGTCGATCTCACTTTTTTCTCAATCATTTGTGAACATGATCCCAAGATACTTGAACTCCTCCACTAAGGAAAGCTGGTCCCTTCCTAACCTGGAGAGAGCAGTCCACTCTTTTCTGAGCGTGAACCACCACCTTAGACCTGGAGGTGCTGATCCTTATTCCAGCTGGTTCACACTCTGCAACCAAACCGTCCTGACCGTGGAAGAGTAGACCAGCCCTTCTCCTTGTTGCAGCTGCTGGAAGGTACATGGAAGTATGACAACCAAGTCTTGCTTGTATTTTGTAGATTTAGAAAAAGCATATGGCCGTGGCCTTTTGTTATGTGGTGTGGGAGGTGCTGTAGGATTATGGGATAACAGGGCTGCTCTTGTGTGTTGTTTGTTCCCTATATGAATTGAGCTGGGCACAAATACTTAGTCAAATTCATTCACTGTGGGTGTTGCACTCTGTCAAGGCTGTGTCTTGTCACCATTCCTGTTTGTGGTCTTCATGGATATGATATCAAGGTGCAGTCGATTGATATGAGGGTGTTTAGTTGGGAATGCTAGGGGTAGCATTATTGCTTTTTGCAGATGTAGTCCTCATTGCCTGCTCTGATTGTCATCTTCGGCATGTACTCTAGGATTCACAATTTTTGTAGTTTTTTACATTGGGGTTACAGGCTGGTTAAGCAAACTTTTGTCCTAGTTGGAATTAGAGACCCCAGCCTTACAACTTAAAGTGCAAAGTCTTGGCCACTCTGTTAGACTGCCTTCCATTTTGTCCCATTCATGTCTCAGTAAGACTCTGAGGTGCACGTGGGTTGACTGCAGCACTTTGCAGCTTCATTCTAATTATATAGGCCTGCTATAAAGAGTCATTATGGAAAACTTGCCCTTTCAAGACGTCACATTGCTTGCATGGCTATATATTTTAATATTACCCAGCAGCATTTGTCAAAAATCTGTCATTTTTATGTTTGAATTTATGGTAAAAATCCTCTACATGTAAAAGCTTTTTGTGTGTGTACGTGTGTGTTTATTTTTTTTTGAACAGGAGAAAAGTGCTACTGATTAAATGGGCTGACCAAAAATCAAATGGTACTGCAGTCCTGCCAAACATCTTGTAATTGGTACTTATTTGCCTGCGAGTTTAAGAACATACCACTTTGCTGGTATCAATTTGCAAATATTATGGTGTCCAAACATAAGAGATGGTTATCGTTACTTTTTGTCACAATGACTTAGTTTATTATTGTTTTTATTGTATTGATTTTTAGTTTTGACTTTAGGCTGGCTTTGTATTGCATTTTCTTTTTCTTTTGAGTTTTAAATGACCCTTGGTCTCTGAGTTACTTATTTTTTAATCTAAGCACGACTTCATTCTTTTAAAATTTATTTTCATGTTAATTATTTCAGAGTAACCTACCTCACTGTTTAATTTAATTTTGTATTACTGCACTAATTGTTCCACCCACCAGTCCACCCACTCCTCAATTTACAGAACCTGCTTTAAACAATCCAGGGTTTTGAACACCACAGCCTATGTTAGCAGCATTTGACGTAAAACTAGCCAGGAACAATACTCCCTAAACAGAAGGTTTTAAGCTTGTATACCCTCATTTACTCACATTTGCATATTTGTTTAACCTGCAGATGAATAAATGAATAAAGAAAACATACCTGGACACAAACACAGGGGGCCAACTCCATTCAGACAGTGACCAAGGTTAGCCTTAAAACCAGTCTCCTGGAGCCAGAGCTAGCCAGAGTAACCGTGGGCCATTCTTCTGTCTCTGGGGAGGCAGACTAGGGAGGCAAGACGTAATCTTCTCAGAAGACAATTTGAAGTCCTGCGAGAGGCACTTTAACCAGCTCTTAAAACAATGACAAGCAAGAAGCAAAACACGCAACTCACAGCAGATGATCCGACCACTTCTCGTTGCGTGCGTTCAGCCACCCTAACCCCCCACCGCTTCACAACGCGAGCAGCAGAGACACGAAGTGGCAAAAGGACAGCGACTGTACAGGCTTTAAAATGATCGACGGGCAGCACGACAGCACCTGCCCCCCCTTCACAACGTGAGCAGCGTTATATGTCCTGCGAGAAAGAGATTTACCCACGCCCGGTGCCGGAAATAAAGGACAAGTATTGTTTTTACAATGTCACGCGAGACAAGGCAGTGAGCCATCATTTAAAACAAGTCCACAGACATCTAACCTACCAGTTGTTGGATTGCTTTTGGCAGACACCCATGATGTGTTCCCAGGTCTTAAAACAACGACAAGTAGAACACGCAGTTCGCCAGCAGCAGAAAGACAGCAGATGATCCGACGGCATCTCCTTAATGTGTGTTCAATACGCCCCGCTCAAAAGCTCGACAATGCGAGCAGCATTATACATCCTATGAAAAAGAGATGTAACCACGCCGGGGGCCGGAAATAAAGGACAAGTATTGTTTTTACAAAAGTTTTTAAAGTAAAAGTGAAAATAATGCATATGTAACAATTCCCATGAAAATAACGATATCTTTAAATTGTATATCCGGTAAACCAGACACGAGGGTGGGCGAGCGAAACGAGCAGCCTCCTAGTTATCTTTAAAAATGACTTTTGTCCTCGCTTGCTACTTTAGTTTACTTCAAACTCCCATGTTCGATGCACTCTAAGATCACATTCTTAGGACCGCTATGCTTATAATGAGTAGGGCATACTTTTGTTCTCAAAACATATCATGGATTCCACAAGACAGTGGAAATATTCCTTTGAGATTCTGGTCCATGCTTACATGATTGAATCAGGCAATTCTGCAAGTTTGTCAGGTGCACATTAATTCCATGCTTCTCCGATTCCACCGCATTTCAAAGGTGTTCAATTTGATTCAGATCTGGTGACTGGGAAGTCCACTGAAGAACACTGAACTCATTGCCATGTTCATAAAACAAGTTTTGCTTTGTGACATGGTGTCGTGCTATCGTGCTAGAAATAGCCATTAGGATGGGTAAATTGTGGCCATGAAAGGATGGATGCACATGGTCAGCAAGAATGTTCAAATAGGCCATGGCATTCACGGGATGATTGGTTGGTATTAACGGGTCCAAAGTGAGCTAAGAAAACATTCCCCACAACATTACACCAACAGCACCACCACCATGGACTGTTGAAAAAATGCACATCAGGTGGATTGATGCTGTTGGTGTGCAATTCTGATTCAGTCAAAATCAAGATTCATTGGACCAGCTTTTGTGAGCCTGTGCCCACTGCAGTCTCAGCATTCTGTTGTTGGCTGGCAGGAGTGGACCCTGACATGGTCTTCTGCTGTTATAGCAGAACGTGTTGTGTATTCTGAGATGATTTCTGCTCACCACAGCTGTAGAGATGTACCTCAGTTACAGTAGCCTTTTTGTCAGTTTGAGCCAGTCTGGTCATTCTTCTCTGACCTCTCTCATCCACAAAGTGTTTCCATCCATATAACTGCTGCTCACTGGATTTTTTTTTGTTTTTCTGAGTAAACTCTAGAAATTATTGCATGTGAAAATACCAAGAGAGCAGGAGTTATAGAAATACTCGAACCAGCCCATCTGGCACCAATAATCATACCATAGTCAAAATCAGTGAGGTCACATTTTCTCCTCTCTCCTGATTTTTGATGTGAACATTAACTGAAGCTCCTGGCCTGTATCTGCATGATTGCACGCATTGCACTGTTGCCACAAGATTGGCATGGATGTACAGGTGTTCCCAATAATTTTCTCAGTGTAAATTGACAACTCTAAAGTGGTCCCAGCGTAAGTGAACATACAGTAATTGTGTGTGACTTTCCAGGACTTACTGCTGCCTTGTATTACAAAATAGTACTGTATGTATTTTTGGGAAAATAGTTTCTGAGTAAATAAATTGATAGGTGGAAGAATGAGTTGCCCAAATTTTTTATTATTTGTTCATTCAGTTTCAAAATGATCTAGAGCCAGGGGCAGGCAAAGGTGGACTTTTGAAGGGCTGTAGTGGCTGCAGGTTTTTGCTCCCCCTGATTAATTAATTAGAAACCTATCCTTCCAATAACAGATCTTATTTAATTTTATAGCTTGTTAGTGTTTTCATTCTGCTATGTCAGGTCATTCTTATATCATTCTGTTTTTTTTTTTTACCTTTCCAAGGATATCATCCAAATGATTTGTAGCCTGAAGCGGATGAGTAATTCTCAGTCCTTGACTTTTCTCTCTCCAGCTTCCTACTAAATATTTTATTTAACCAGATAGTTCACGATGAACACACCCAGTGGAGACAAGTTAGATGGGAACTGCTGGTTCCTCTGTCATCCGCCTCTTACTGGGATCAATTAAAAACGGTGAAGGCAGGCAGCTGTTTGAGACTAACATGAGCAAAAAAAGGTGGGGAATCTGAACAAGCGAGACCACTAAAATGAAGCATCAAAAGGTGGCTTCAAATGCAGTAATTGACATCTTAAGAAATTGGGTTGGAACAAAAAACTGCAGCCATTGCAGCCCTCCAGGACCGACTTTGCCTGCCTTTGATTTGAAGTCATAGCATGGTCAGTTTTTTTTTCCATTTCATTTTTTGTGTTCAACACGGACTTTGTTTTATTTTCTATTTTTTTTTAATTAATTAACCATTTCAAGTTTACTTATTTAAATTATGTTGCTCAATTAGTCACCTTATTATTCATTTTAACTGCACTCATTTCTTAATGTATGTATTGATATATTTACTATTTCTTATATTGATATCATAATTCTTTTCACTTCAGTGCTTAGTTGTTTGTTTTATTTTACCAGTTTATTTATTTTTTTAAATTTTGTCCATGGAGCCAAGGCACAGTATTAATCATTAAAGTGTCTGGCTATGGAGGTGTGCACTCTGTCATTCAGCTCTCCTCTTACTCTGTATTGTATATGGCTTTTATTATCTGATGCCAGCCTCCTGGGCTTTGTTTCTAAAACCAGGACATGAAGCATGACTGCACAGTGCTTTACGGGAGTAGGGCAAGCTAGACAGCTGTAGCAGAGCAGGAACAAACCTGTACATTTGTATTGTGCTGAAAATGTTATGCAGTTCACTGAACATCTGCCAGCTGTTAAAGCAGCAATTCCAACAGAGACCAGCAGAGCCCAGATTAGCACCGAGACAGGCCCTGAAGAAATGCAAACCAGCCTGCTATACTTGCAAGTGTGAATCGGGGATTTTATTTAAACCTGAAAATGTTTTAGAATGCACAGATCCTCATATGACAGTGTGTGCTGACAGTCTGTAATATTCTGTACATGTGGCCCCCTACTCTGCCTTGTGTACAATGATAAGCTGCAGCTCTGTGACCCTGAATAGGATTGAGTAGGTTTGATGATGAATGGGTGGGATGTACTCTACATGTAGTTTTTCTTTTCCCTTTTAGAGGGGTCTCATTCCTATAAAGACCCTTTAATATAAAGATTTTAAGACTCATAAATTGATATTGAGGGACTGCCTAATATTGTGTTCTCCGATCGTACAGCTTTCTGAATTCGGTAAAGAATGGAAGCTGAGATTGATACGGAACATACAAAGTTGAGACATAGTACTGGTTAAGTCCTTCATTGGTTTATGTCTTATTCACTGTAATGTAATTTGCAAAATCATTAAAATATAAAATAGAATAAAAAATGTAACAAAAACTCCACTATTAAAAATAACAGTCCTTTATGGTCCTTTACTGGGTCGTGTGGTTCCTCATAAACACACTGCTTGACAAAGAACAATTTCATTCCGTGAAAAATTCTTTATACTGTATATGAAATTATCTCCTTGGGTTTTGAAAAGCTTTCTAATATGTGGACAAACCAGACATTCTTATTGTATAAGTAGGCTACCTAGCAGGATAGAGCAGATCAAGAAAACCTTAACCTACTTGTGTTTTTGTATGTAGCAAGAGCCCATTTAAAATCAGGAACCCATTAGTAGTGTTATGGATCTAAATAAAACATTCATGTGGATGGTTCTTCTGGGAGCTAAAGATGGTCCTGCTATGGCTTTTCTCTGAAAAACCACTTTGGCTCCTTTATTTTTAAATGACAATCTGCACAGCTTTAGTGAGGAGAATTAGGCAGACCATGTTTGTGAATGTTTTCTGGATTAGGAGGTGCTGCAGATAACCAAAGGGACAGAGTAAAAGAACTGACCAAGAACCACCAGCGGTCAGAGCCAAAGAACCAAAATGAGCTGGTAAAGAAACTAAGGTGTATATCAAACATTCAAGTTAAAAGAACTTGTAGCAGAGGTTCTGTTGTTTGAATCGTGTCTGCTTAAAAAAAATTCCAGTACGCTTCTTTCAGCTTGTTTGTGCTTGTTATTATTATTGTTATTATTATTATCATTGTTATTATTATCATTTAATCTTCAAGAAAGAAACATGAAAACTAATGATTCAAAGTTAACAAAAACAGCAGAAATACAGAGAATAAATACAAGCCAGGGAGTAAACCATGACTGTAATGTAACAGTGGGCAGCCATGTTTACTGCATCCTCAACTGACCCGTTGGCACGGTTAGAGAACTAACTATAATGGGTCATGGTGTTCAAATGTCTTCATTATTTCAGAGGTCAGTACCACTGGTCTATAATCATTTAAACAAAAGTATTTTGCTTCTTGGGCACATGAATGATTGTGAAATATTTAGAACAGGCAGAGGCTTTTCATTGAACCAAAGACTGCTTCTGGTCATCTGTGGCAGGTGGAATTGCTTTTTTTGTCCTGTTAAAGTTCTGGGCCTGTGGGAAAGGCAGAGGGTGAAGCTGTAGAAGGAGAGAGCCGGGATGGGTGGTCACAGGTCTGCTTCTGGATAAAAGAGTTTTGAGGTATGGATGAAGTAGACAGATATAATAATGATAATAATAACAATAATAATAATCAGTAAAACACGTGGACCTCTGTTCACATGCATTTCTCAGTCTTCACTGTTCTTACTTTGTTTCCTGCACTTGACTCTCGGCAACTTTTCTTCTTCTGGTCATAATGTTCTTCATCATGTCTTTGGCTCTTGTGATTATCTTGATGCTCAGCAGATGTCTCTGGCTATTTTCTTTCAAAAATGCCACTTTGTTTGCCTAAAACTTTCCCTCGCAAATTTTTGAATTACCAGGATGTTTCTAGATGTATCAGGTCTTAAGCTTCCAGTCAAGATCAAGATTCTAGCCACAGCAGTTCACCCGTATTTGTGACAGATAGAGAGACCTTAGCATTTTATATACTGTACTAGCCGTCCCCTGCAGCTCTGCCCACGTAGGAGTGAAACAGGACAGTGAGGAGGGCCCTGCCCAGGTCACGCTTCCCCCTCCCCTCGGCCCACAGCCTCTGTCTCGGATTAGAGAAAATATATTACCCCTGCAAGTGAACTATGATTGTTAGCGCGATGACAGAAGTCACAAAATCAACTGGAATGTTCAAACAAATTATAGAAAAAATGCAATCTAAATCCATTAAGTAGTTCTTTCGTTCGCTAGCTAAGCAGAGGTAAGATACATGCACCAAGGGTGGCGTGTGATTGAGTGAGGAGCCCAAAGCTTGCTGCATGTCTCTCGGATTCGCACAAAAATCGGTACCGCAAGCGAACTACGATACAAAGCGCGATGAGAGAGGTCGCAAAATTAACGGGAATGTTCAAGCAAATTATAGAAAAAGACCCGATCTAAATCTGTAAGTAGTTCTCTCATGAAAAGTGGACAGACATACGGACAGACAGACGGACTTTGGATTTTATATATATATGATGTAGCTATTATACTGATAGCAGGCAGTGCGATTCAGAGCATATCAGTCATATTGTGGATAGATGTTCAGTGCTAACACCCAAAGAATACACTCTGACATCATGATTGGATAGCTGGCTACCTGTGCTGGTCGATGCTCCAATCAGCGCGGCCTCCCAGTAGCACCTGATCTTTGGTACAATCACCAGGCTGTAAAGATCATCAGCACTTGATGTATAATGTGGCTGTGAACACCAATCATACCATTGGAGCCAATTGACCAAACATCATTCTCCATGACAGATGCAAGAGGCGACATCAGTCTATCAACATAGCTATTCTAAATGGCATGAATGTCTCAGTCAAAGTAGTAGGAAAAAAAAACCACAAATACCAAGACCTTGAGGTAGAGATCTTGAGCATGTGGAACACAAAGGCTCGTGTGATTCTGATCAGTACAAACTGAGGGAAAAAAATATATCTAATAATACATTTTATTTATATAGCACACTGATTAGCATAGTCGTCTGTAAGAGCCTGACAAAATAAAAAACAATTATTGAAGAAAGCAGATTGAAGAAAATACTTATGGATATAAACATACAGTATAAAAGCTGTTAAAATATAACTGTGCTTATAAAAAAAAAACCTTGGCACATATGCAATATTACATTTATCTAGATAATAGCAGATAAATTGAATACAGACGTAATCAGTGGGAATTTTGGCAGAATGTGTGGTCTCCGATTACTTATTGCCACTAATTTCTTCACCCAGGGAGTTTACTTTAACTCAGCTCCTCGAGGGCTACACTGTTTACTGGCATTTATTTCAGCATAACAATAAACTAGACTCTGAATTCTTACCTTTAATTGAACCTTTCATATAATTAGACTTTTTTTTATCTCCTTTCCTACATTTACCAATGAATTTACAATTACCTCCATTTGTTCCTAAAGGTTTTTATATGTATTTTTGATAACTTAGTTCATTGTCTTCAGTTTACATAAGAAGAACAGCATAAAATTAGAAACTTGTGGAAAAATAAGACTGAGGCACATGCATTTATTAAATATGTTGTGTTAAGTTATCTATCCAACAATTATCTGATATATTTATTCCACTTCAGGCTTGTGTTTATTGGTGTTTAGTTGGAAACAGAGACCTGGCTGGGATTCAGAGGCACTATGGAAGCCATCCTTCCATCCATTTTTTAACAGGCCTATCCAGTTTGTTTTTTTGTGGTTAGGGTCTATACCAGCAGCATCAACAACCTGTAAGCAACCAAAGATGGATGGACACTTGTTCATCACAGGGCACTCAACCTCATGCATACTGGGTCAGTGGGAAAATGCCAGTTACCTTACACAGACATGCAGTATTTGGGAGGTAACCAGCCGTCCTTCAGAGACCATGTTATTCTGGTCTGTCTGTCTTAACAGATTCTCTTTAGGCAATATCTGCAAGATTAGCCCATATCTGGCAGAGTACACAATACAGTAATAGATAATAAATAAATATAGCCAAGATGGTTCACCCCTGTGAATAAAAATGTAGCGAGGGCAGGCAGGTCTACATTTCAAATGCACGTTCTGTTTTCATTGCCAATTGTGTTCCTGAAGAAATTCATTTAACAATACTTCAGTACGAATACATGTGATTGTGACGCTGTGACCGTACGACTGGGTGATTTGATGTGTGGACTTTGTGACATGAGTAACAGGAAATGTTTTTTCACGGATATTCTTGGTATTGTTTACGTACCTCTGTTGTGTTCTTGAGATGGCTGTTGTTGTATCAGAAACTTTTTTATCGCTGTTCTGCTTGAAAACATGAGGTTACATTTTGTTCTTGCCCATCACTATAAACTACCTAGATTAATTAACATATAAAAACATTTTGGGTGGATTAGTCCTTTAATTAATTTAGGGGTCAGCATTGCAAATAACAAAATATGACTATTGTTAGTAACATGTTTGAAATATTTAATTCAGTTTATACACCAGTACCTGCAAGAAGGTGAAAAGCAACCTAACCCGATGAAGCCTTCTATAAGGTAACAGGCAGATAAAAAGAAGAGCGTGTGCATGATTTGTAGCCTCTGATATGTGTTTTTTATTAATGTTTAATCTGTATATCCCGGGGGGTTAGGGTCAAGAATTATGAAAATAGCATTATTTTCCCATTTGAGAGTAATATAAAAAGTTGATAATTATTAATGTTAAGATGCAAAACCATCTTTAATATGTGTTGGATACTGCCTTTCTAGAGCTTCATCATTTGGGATTTCTCATGATGATAAGACTGACAGATATAAACCTTAAGACACACATGTGGGAAATCCTTTCCTTCTTCTCCCAGTATTTAGATTCTTTTCTTATTTTGTTTGTCCTTCGATTTTTGATTTGCCATTTCAATTTAGTCCTTCTGATCAGTTTGACTTCTGGCTTTCATGACCTTGGCATGTTTTGTGTATCTCGGGATCCAGTTCACTAAATATGGATTGTCTCTCTCTGAGTCACTAAAGAGCCCATATTTTATTATATTTTTCAAAGTAAAGCGTGGCATCAGATTTGCTTATCCCCTCCATAATTTTAAATCCCACTATTAAATATATAAATATTCATTTTTACTCTTTGCAGGCAGAATCTCAGAAAACACAGCTCTAGCTTTTTTTGTATCTTATATCTCTAATTGCTTGAATAATTCTAATAGCAGTCCACCATCTCCATAGTTTTTTTGATATTTTTATTATATGGTGACCAAAACTGTGTAAGGAGTTCACATTTTGGCCTCACTCATTTTTCTTATCATAGGTTATCTTCCATGACATCATAGTGCGCAGTGAAAAATGTTACTTTTTTCTAGGCTATGAAACAAAGAGCATAAATCAAGAGAACAGACAACATCTATATGGTGCCGACATGTTCTCCCCACTTCTGATGAGCTTTTCCATGCTGCCATGTTTATATTCCCATTGCCAGTTCAAATCTCACATTGTGCTTTGACTGCAGCAGTCCTCAAATCTGAAAGTTTTCTGAAATTTTTGAATAGGTCCTTAATACAGAAATTCTTGATGAGAAGGTGCTCGTGTTTTAAGTCTTTCACTTTATATTTTCTTCTGAGATGTCAGCCGATACCAAAAGTATTTTCTACTGCATTGGGCTGTTGCCTACAGTCATCTAATTGCTGCCGAGGAAGAAAGGAATTGCTTATATAACTCTACGAATCGTCTTTGGCAGCATTAGGGCCAAGGCATCAATCAGTCCATCTGGGTAAAATCACAAGCTGACTCGGATATTGCTAAATATTTATACTGTCAAATACACACAGACATCCAGATGAAAAGAGGCATTCATTAGGAATTCTCCAGCTTGTCAGCTTAAAGATGTAGATTACAGCAAAACCTCCCACTATGGTTCTGAGAGAGCACAGAAAATTCTATATTTAGCCATTCTGAGTGATAAATATCATCATATTGCCTCATTTAGGTAAATAGAGAATAAACATTGTCAGAATGATCTAGAGGTAATATAAACAGATCCTTCTTTCTAGTGGATTTTAGCAAGGTACATTCTGGGACAAGCAGGCATCCAAAGCCATCTTTTTCTGTACCGGGTATGAAATTCTTGCAAACACAGAACTGGCAAGTGTCAATAATGTGAGTGGAATATTACGTACAAGGTGGCATTGTCTACAGACCCTTCCTTTTGATGTATAATTAATGGAGAAGACCTAAAGAGACCAATAGAACCTACGGCCTGCATTGGGAGACCTGTGGAAACACAACAGTGAAACACCAGGAATGCACTGTGGGTGCTTCATGTAGAGACCCCGAATATAAGTAATGTTTACATGGTTTAACCTCAAAATTAAAGCAAAAACTCTATAGATGTATTTCTATCCATATTTATTTTTAAGTTTATATATTATGGTATGTTTCTGTTCATTGGATTGACCTCAGTGTTTTATTGTTTGCCATTTGGTGTTGTATTATAAGTGGTTTTCAAATGTGTAAAGTACTAAGGGATTATGTAAATGGAATAAAGCTGCATATACATAAATAAGATGAAGTGTGCAAAAACTCCTAAGGTAAAAACATCCACCTGTACACAATCGGTAAGTGTTTAGGTAATGCAGCTAACTTCACCCCTTTGAAGGTTAAGTTAATTGTAAAAGTGAAAAGAAAAAGTCATTTTAAGAGGAAAGAACTTCTAGATTAGAATGAATGTTGGTACCCACGTTGCTGTATGGGACAATCAGTGGTCGTGATCCTCTATGTCACAAGCTAGAGGGTATAAAGGTGACCTCAAAGATTTCCTGGTTATCCGAGTTCTGCACAGAAATCTTTAGAGGCACATGCATGTTGTTAATCTATATTCTGGTCTCATCATAGGGGTTGTTTTTTTTTTCGTCTTTCATTCCTGTTTAGGCTTGATGACAGATCAGTTTAGACTTCTTGATTTTGATCTTTGTATAAGGTTTTAGCCTAGGTTTTATCTCCTGATTTTTTATTGTTAAACACCTGCCTCAATTCTTTCTGTAACGGGGTAATTGCTACCTATGTTTGTAAAAAGTGTGAAAAAACACCTACAGAATGCTGATGTGGCAAGTATACCCTTAGATGTCAGCAATGGAGTTGTTTTGAAGAGATGGTATTCTGATGAGTGCAGACATCTGCTTCATGCTCGCCAGATGTCGCTGCTCTTCTTTTTCTTCCTGCCATGACTCCTTCTCGATCAGTTTGTCCAAGCAATTTGATGTAAGAAGCATAAACTCCTTTGACTTTGCAGAGGATGTCACTAGCCACATTTTTTGTTTCACCAGCAAATTTCACCTGATAATAAACCTTTGATTCAAACTAAGATCAAGGTTCTAGTCCCAGTTTTTCCAGAGTAATTGTGTGACAGATGGACACAACCCAAGCATTTTATATAATACTAGCCGAAGCCCACCGTAGCATATGGCGGTGTAAGAATAGGAATGGAAAACGGTGAGAAAGGAATTCAGTATAACAAAGGCTTAGGAAACCACCGTCACAGTTTAACGAAAATAGCAAGGAGCGAAACCAATGCCAATGGTCGAGAGAGTACCTTCCTGTAGCAGGCTACGGAAAACATAGACATATATAGATAGACGCCACATTCACTGTGTTGCCCAGTCGACACGATACGTCAGCGCGTCCACCCTATTGCGAGTGGTAAAAGTGCCATTTAAACTAATACAGGTAGACATGGAAACCGGGTTTTCTGATGAAAAAACAATAATGTTTTAAACCGTATCGTTTACATACAACAGATTTTGGCGAATCGTTTACATGCAATTATTTATATCCATTTATACACTAAATGCGTGCGTATTCCATGGTCTTAGAGTTTGGTGGGCGGGGCTTTGTGTGGCTCTCTGTTTTGCTTGCCCTTAGTTAGAGTTGGCGGGAGGGGCTCTGTGAGTTGCCGATCGTAGCTCTCTGTCTTGTGTGCGGTGAAAAGTCAACGTGGCTCAGAGGTGCATGTGGACTTTTGCACAGACGAAAGTGACTGAGGCTGTGTTTGGTGAGTTGTTGCGTGCCTCAAGAGCGACGCTGGACTCGGGAGGACGGTTACAGTTGGTGTGCGTGGCTCTGTCGTGCGTATCCCATGACGCGGTAGGAAGGTTAGAGTTGGCGGCGGGGCTCTGTTGAGCGTATCCCATGGTCTTAGAGTTGGCGGGCGGGGCTCTGTCTTGCTTGCGCTCAGTGTCTTGTGCGCCCTTAGTAAATTATATATATAGATAGAGATACAGACCAGAAAAAAGACATAACTAAACTATGGGTGATTAAAAAATATATCCTGAATACATTGTTGAAACCAACATGAAAAAGTATGTTTAAAGCAACCCTAATTTGTGCTATGACAAAGTCTTTGTTGATCAGTATAATTTATTTGCAGAGCTCCATACCTGCTTTCCATCATGGTCCATAGCTGGCAACAGTTTTATCTTGAGATGATGACATTTGAACTGCAATGAGTTGCCAAATCTCCATAACCAGCAACTAACAATCAATGCCATTTTTACATCACTTGAGTTGATATCTGCTGTCTGTGAAAGCTGCTGAGCCCCCACAAGCCTGTAGATGTAGAGTATAAATGATGTAGTCTACTAATGCATGTAATTCCATTCTACTAGCAATTATTTGTGAAAATTACTCATTGTTACAAAAATATTTAGTAAGCTAAAATGTGATAACTTGCTCTTTGAAGGAGTACCTAAAAATTGCGACTCACTTAATTAAGTCCACAAATGCACCTGAATATTGTGGCATGTCCTCATTTTCTAACTTGTTTCTACCTGCTCTTCTGAACCATGTGCTGGAAATCCTTCTTGCAAGGAAATCCGTTATAACATTTTTACCCTACACATCCATTCCTAGGAAATGCTTTATTTCTTAACATTCTGTACAAAGGAGATGTTGAATTGTCAGAAAACATGGATGTTGGGGTATTCTCTAAGTTCTACTAGTGTACCCTGATTCACACTGAAGGCAGTCCCATCTCTGAGAGTGGTGTAGTTGGAATGAGAAGCTGAAATTGGCGAAACAATCCTGCATAGGCGAGTGTAAACACTGACAGAGAAATTAAAAATTTTTGGTTAATTACACTAGATAATTTAATTTTGATTAATAATTAACAACTCTTTTCCTAACTAAATATCCATAATTAATCAACAAATCATAGTGAGAAGAATAATTAACTTCAAACCAAAATCTGACCAGTAAATCCATATAACAATCTGACATTGCTAATTACTCTAGTAATCAAAGTTACACCTCATGGGATTTGATGAAGGGATTTGTAAATGTAAAGAAGCAAGCCGTTCCTTTGCAGATCTGTGATGGCTTCATTATTATTCTCTGAATTAGAGAGCAACATCAGAATAGCCTTTTTTTCTGCTGAGCTTTGTGTGTAGATGTGTCAATTTTAGTAGAAAAACATAGCTATTTAATTACCTCTTAATAAAATTAAAGCTGTTTAGAGGAAAAATGCAAACAATTCTCAGCTGTTAATGACTACTAGAAAAATTATTGCAACAACGTTAAAGTAAGGTCAATATTGTGGAAAAAATACTGTTTTGACTTTATGCCAACTATGTTATTTATGCCAATATCCATCCTCAGTATGGTGGCTAGCTGACGAAAAGTGTCACTGGTCTGGTGAATACGATGTCATACTAATGCTTTGACAAATGTGTATGTTCCTGTTTAGTTTACTTGGGTAAATCAGTTCATTTTATTACTGAAATAATTTAAAATCATCTGGTTCAGTGTTGATTCCTGGTTCATGGCCTGTAATACTGCGTTAAGTTGTGGCCCCCCACAACACTTAACTGAATAGGCGGGTTGAGTAATCAATACATAAGTGAATGGACGTTTATTAGAAAACATTCTTTCAATGGCAGCACAGCAATTTCTTGTTGTTCAAAAGAAAGCTGTGTTTGACATTAGGCTAGCAGTGTTATCTCCTTTTCAAAGCAGTATAGATTGTAATGGATGCTGAATCATTTGCCCTTCGTGGTGTCATCTTTGTTGTGATTCATTTCTGAAATGTTACTTTCATTTTGTCAGTTTCCCTGGAGCTCGCATGGTAGTAGGTGTCTTAATAGGTGTGCTGCAAATGGATCTTTGAGCACACTTAAACTCAGTCATTTCAGCCCAAATTGACGTTCATTCATTTGTTTTGCTTTAAGTTTCTAAATTTGTGGAGGGGTCTATTCTACTGCTGTGCCACCAGGCAGTAAAAGGACTGGAATATAAACGGGAGTCACAATAACAAAGCTGAGATCAGAGATCCATAATACATAGCAGCAAAGCCTAACCAATAACACTCGTAGTCGAATAGGTCAGAAAAAGAATCAAGTACCAGGAGCTTAGAAGAATCGAAAATCTTTTGAGAAATCTGCAAAAGTTGGGCAAGGAAGTGATTCCAGAGATTAAACCTTTATAGTCCATGACCTCAGACACTAACTCATTCATGATCCTGTAAAACGACTGTAGAACAAAACCAGTCAAAATAAGTCGCGGGAGAACACAAAAAATAAAAATGAATAATAATAATAAATACTGAAAAACCATCACAAACAAACAAAACAAACTTTAGAACTGATTAAACAATCCTCAAAAATGTATACAAAGATGAAAGTCGTGGCAAAAACTTCATTAATCATAATCAGCTTAGCACATAAGATGAAAAAAAAAAAACACAATGGACAGAACATCAGTTCATCTCAGGGCCCACATATGTTTGCTCATTCTGTGTGCACTCAGATTCAGAGTTTTACGAAGCCTTAACTTATCCCAACATCATTGTGGCAAAGCCAGAATCTGGGGAGAACAACGTGCACAAGTTCTGACAGACACAGTCAGAGTCAGCTAACTATGTGTAAGAATGAGGATTTTGAAATAAAATCTAAGCTTAACTGGAAGCTAATGTAAAAACTTAAGAACAGGGGTTATGAGTTTGTACTTTCTAGTTCTTGTAATGATTCTTTAGCATTTTGTATTAAAAACTACTTAAAGATTTGAAGAGCCAGTGAATAATTAATTTGAGTAGTTAATCCTATTAAAAATAAATGCATGAATAAATTTCTCTGTATCTTCCATATTTAAAAAATGTATTAATTTTCAAGATGGAAAAATCAGATGAAGTCATTAAAACAACAACATTTATTTATATACAGTAACACGTTTTCATACAAATGGCATTCTACCTAACATCATTGATCTCAGTCAGTCCTCATTGTTTTCAGGATTCACATGGAAGAATTGGATGCTGATGGTCATGTGGACCTCTGGCTATCAATCCATCAATGTAGGGAGTGCACGGTGCCCTAATCAGGTGGTGGTAGTGCAGATAACCACCACAGAAAACTGGTAAAAGAACAGCAGAGAAAGTAGGGGTTAGTACGGATTACGGAGCCATGATAAAAACGATAATAAATGCATATACAGAATATCAGGGTTACACTAAAATGAAGCTATGAGAAAGCCATATTAAAATAATGGGTTTTTAGCAGTTTTTTAAAGTGCTCTGCCGTATTAGCCTTGCGAATTTCTATGGGTAAGTTATTCCAGATTTTAGGTGCATAACAGCAGCAGGCTGCCTCACCACTTCTTTCAATTTTAGCTCTTGGAATTATTAGCAGACACTCATCTGAAGATCTAAGGTTACGATTTGGAGTTTAAGATGAAAGGCATTCCGAAAACAATTATAAATACAGTTGTTTGTAGCAATAGCCATTATTTAACTTCTACCATCTTAATGAATAATTGAATTAACTAATTTAATTCTTTTCTGACCTGTTGAACACCAGACATGCTCCTTTCGTCTTGGTCAATCATGATCATCACAATGATCTGTTGGAGTGAGGGGCATTTTGAATGATCATTGAAGGTGATGAAGAGATTGCTAGAGAAAAGAATAAGGAATCGAGGGAGAGTTGGTGAAATGCAGTTTGGTTTCATCCATGAGTATGGGACAACAGATGCAATGTCTGTTGTCAGGTAATTGCAGAAAAAGCTTCATGTAAAGGGAGAGAAGTTACATCAGAAAGTATTTGACAGGCTGGCAAGAGAGGTGATGAAGTTGGCGTTGAGGAAATAAGGTATGGATTAATGGTTAGTGTTTGCGGTGTAGCACAAAAAGTGGTCAGAATAGTAGATTATGATAATGCAAGTTTAGAGGTAAAGGTGGGGCTTCACCAGTTATGTATTATGAGTTCTTTGCTTCTCAAGGAGTAGTGACCAGAGAAGTGCATGAAGGTTTTCGATGGGAGTTCTTCTACACTTAAAATCTCACAGTGACACAAAAAAGTGAAGCAGAATTAAAGGAGAAATACTGAAATGGAAAGTTAGGTTGCAGGAATGATCAAGATGATAGTTGAAGATGAAATGGCAGTAGGCATAGAAAAGGCTGGTATGGTAGAGTTGTTTTCATTGTGCGCTTTTTATAGTTTTTATTATATTTATGGATTTTTGAAGGTTACTGAATCTTATTTTGATTGCAGGTTTTTGTAAAAATGTTATTAAAACATTTTTCCTAAATGCTTTGTTTTTTTAGTGAGCGTTGCCATTTAAGGCTTAATTTGTGTGCTGTTGCTAGCCCTGCTGCTGTGCAGGACATCTGTTCTGCCATTTTAGCTTTAGTTCCTATACTGTTGCTAGCCACGTTGGTGTATGGGACAATCGGTGGTCGTGACCCATTATGTTACAAGTTAGAATGTGTAAAGGTAAGCTCAAAGACTTTCTGGTCATCTGAGGTCTGGGTAGAAATGTTTAGATTCATGTGCATTTTGTTTATGATCGTCTAGTTTTGACTTAGGTTTTGTTTTTTTTGGACTTTGATTTCTATTTTTTTGGGTTAGGCTTGATGACAGATCAGCGAACTGTGCAAGCCTTTGGACTACATTTCATTTTATGATTCTCTATCATGAAAAACCTGCCTCAGTTCATATTGTGGCAAGAATAAGTGCGACCTTTGTTTGTAAAAAGTGTGAAAGACGGATACAGAATGCTGATGTGGTAAGCATACACTTAGATATAAGCAATGGAGTTGTTTTTGGAGCGATGTTGTTCTCCTGAGTGCAGATCGAGATGTGGGAAAGAAATTCCAATAGTTGTCCCACATTCTGATTTCTAAAGGAGGCTCTCTTGTATTGAGGGGCACACTTTATAAAAGTTGTGTGACGAATACTATTAGTATGTTCTGTGGGACTCACACATGGCCTATGGAAGCAGAATATGAGGCAAAGCTGGAAAGAACATAGATGAGAATGATCAGAGAGATGTGAAGAATGTGTGTTAAGAGAAAAATATGGTGTGAAAACAACAGAGGTTGTGCTGAGGAGAAACATTTTAGGCATGTGGAGTACAAGACAGAAATGATTGGGTGAGGCAGTGCACCAAAATGTGGATGGAGAAGATGATGCCCAGAAGAAGGCCAAAGAAGACATGGCCGGAAGTGATTTTGGATGATATTGCAGTCCTGGGACTCTTTCGTGGTGGGACCCACTTTTTCATGAGTGGAGAAAAAAAAAAGATTTGTCGTGAAACAGGTTATCCTGGGTATCCCCAGTTAGAGGGCTGTTAAACCTGCAATGGTGAAGATGGTATATAAATAGGAGGCGAGTTTTGTTTTTGAGTGGGCTGCCAGAACATATAAATAACAAGTTTATATATAGGTGCAGTACAGTTCATAAGTGTGCACCCTAAGTTCTAATTGTGTACATCTCTTTGACATGAGCCTAGTCTTATAACAGCTGGTGTAAGACAAGCAGCAAACTCTACTTAAAAAGTCCTTGAGTTAAGAAAGGGGCCACATGCTTTGAAACAGTAACACTAGTACAATATGTTTAATGATCTAAATACGAATGACAGCACTTTTGTCATTAGATGCTGAGATTTCTGAGTGTAATGATAATCTGTTATCACTTGTAGAAAGTGTTTGGTAGTGCCATCTCCCCTGCTGCTGCTTTTCTTACTGCTCGTCACAGCGTTCACAACTGTTCCATGTGAGACATAACGATCCTATCCCATCAAACAGAAGGAGAAATGAAGTTCTGATTCATTTCTTTAAATGTCTTATGGTATTATTGTGAAGATGCAGTCCCTTTGGCACTTTGCTTTACTGTTTTTCATTGTTACAGTTGCACTGAAGTTTCTGTCTCTTGAGGTGACATTGAAGTTTTTTTTTGTTGGGTGATTGCGTATTTTATAATCCAAAAGTTGTCCTATTACTGGTAGATAATGTTTGGGTACCCTGGCTTCTCAGTACAGGGAGTCCACCCTCAAGGTTCAGCACACCTTTGGTTTAGGGGTGAATTTCAGTTTGCCCCCCACCTTGCTGGTGTATGACTTGCTTCATTCACCAATAAAACAATTACAGAAATTATGAGATTGGAATGATTTGCTTGAATATATGATATTTCTCAATTGCATGCTTCATTTTCACCAGTTTGTCGAAGGTCGCCCAAGTATATAAATCATGTTAGGTCAGGTTGCAAGGTCTACTTTCAGTTGAGCTCTAATTCTTTTGACAGATGTTCTCACATTATCTTCGTGCATCCTCTGCTACAATAATAAAATTATAGTGGATGCAGTGAAAGTGGCCTGCCCAGGGCCTGATGCAGCAAAGCAGCCCCAAACCAGAACATTTCCACCACCATGCTTTGCACCGGTATCACATTCTTCTGATTAAACTCTGCATTTGTTTTTCTCCAAACCTGACTTCTGGTACTGTAGCCAAACAACTTTATCTTTTCCTTGTCTGTCCAGAGCACATTGTTTTGAAGTCCTGGTCTTTGCCTAGTTATACGTGTGCAAACTTTTGTCTTGCCCTCACATTTTTTCTGGACAGCAAAGGTCTCCTTCTGCCACACCTTCCACATAGAATGCACACTAAGGAGAAGAGGCCAGATCATCTGCTGGCTTCCTGCTGCTGCTGGCAAACTGTGTCTTCTGCTTATCGCTTGTTTTTTTTTTTAAGAGCTGGGAGCACATGATGTCTGTCTGCCAAAAGCATTCCATGCCTTGTCTCGCGGGACGTCAAATTGCAATCTGTTGGCACCAAGTCTCATGTTTATCCCACGAGACGTTCCGTCGTCAATTTTTTTCATCTCGTGGGTCTTTTAAGTGTCTTCTGAGAAGATCATGTCTCATCTCTCTGGTCTCCCTTCCACCAAGATTTAAAAAAAAAAAAAAATATATATATATATGTATATATATATCTATATGTGTGTGTATATATATATATATGTGTGTATATATATATATGTCTGTATGTATATATATATATGTGTGTATGTATATGTATATATGTATATAATATGTATATATATATAGCATGTGGGTGTCTGTGTGTTCTTATCCAAGATAAAACACCATGTGTTTCATTATGAAGAATCTAATTTTAAAGAGCCTCTCTGGCATTGTGGACATTTTCCTGCTTAGCTATTTTTGGCTGTCGGCCCTCCAACTGGTTTCACTTGCAGCTGTGAGAAGTCTAAACTTTTGCTGTGTACAAAACAGGAAGGTGATGCACACAAAGTCGTCTGACTGGCATCTTCCCATGGCTCTTCAACCAGACTTGTGTGTGATTTTATTTAGTGACAGTCAGTAATCTGGAGAGAAAAGGCAACATTTCATCTCACTTGTTTTAATCAAACTCTTTACCTAATTGCCATCTAGAATGGTAGGAATCTGAAGATTTCTATAATTTTGTTGTCAGAGCTTGATGCGGTAAGAAGCAAATTATTAGGAACAATTAGGTTTCCTTAACAACAAAAGGAGAACAAAAATCATCATCATAAGAAGAAAGACCTACCTTTTCCGCATAAGTGTTGTAAATTTTTTTTTTTGATTAAGATTTCACTTTCCTAATTTGGAGTACTAATTATTTAAGTTGTCTGCCTTCCTTTTACTAGCTTTTTCTTCAAGCTGTTCCAATATGTCAGTTTATGCTGATAAGCTCACTACCCCGTATTTTCTCAATCATAGTTTTATGACTTTACCTCCCATAGGCTGCTTACTTCATTTACTTATTCAAGCACCATAATTAGTTCCATAATTAACATGCGGATCCATCGGATGAAGACTTTTAGAATTGTGGGACGTCTCTCATCACTCCTGCTGACGGTCTGTTGATAAAGAGCCTCTCGTTAAGGTGACAGTCGAAAGAATCTGGCATGCATGGGAATTTGGGATGGACCTCGGTCCTTGGAGTCTTTGCTTCCCCAAGAAGTAATTATCCACACTGTTTCTATAATGCAAGCTAGGTGTTATACTACATTTGCAGCTGTCAGAAATACTTGGCTGAAAGAAACAGAAGAGCATTTTCATTACAGTTGTATTCTTTTTCTTTTCTTATTTTTTTTAGAGTCAGTCCCTCTGTATTACTGACACAATCTGGTAGCAATATTTGCATTTGAAATAAATGTGATATATGCAGGAAATATGTTTAACCTTCAGTGGTCCTAAAAATGAATGCTAAATAGCAGAAGTTAACAAATGAAATCAGCAGATTTTTGTAAAAGTAATATCTCTGACCTGGAATGGTTTATCTGATGCAGTGTCTGTTCTTAACAAGGGCAGCTATAAGCAGAAGCCAGTGCGTCGTGCTCCGAGGTTTGGTGCTGTGGTGTTTAAAAGGCCAGGCCACAGGAGTAGGTGGAATAATTCTGAGAGCCGGCTGGGCCCTTTTTTGATATGCTGCAGTGCTTCAAGTGCAGTTTATTACATTTGGGGTCACAAGTCATTCACAATCTATTCTAGCAGCAAACAATCAATACTTATTTTATATGGTGCCTTTCATAGAAAGTATTTTCATGATTGTAGCACTCCACAAAGCATTTGCAATCAAGCCATTAATCAGTCATGTTCATTATAGATTAATTCTAAATAGTGTTTTACAAGGCAATTAGCCATCCATCAGATTTTTAACCAGCTTAATCCATTCCCATTCAGCCACAGAGAAATCATTGAGAATGAGAAGGAAATAACAAAGTGAACGCATATTTTACCCAAGTGTTTGTAAAGAAAGAAACAAATGTATTTGAAATAGAATAGTCTAATGTGCTTCAAACCGTCAGTATGTTGAAGACTAGTAAAAACCTGATGAGATTTTACCAGCTGTATTGAAGAAAAAGAAAAATGTCATCCATAAACCCTTTCTTGGCATATTTGAGCAGTCCCTTGAGAAAGGAGAAATACCAGAGAACTTGAAAGGTGCAAATGTGACTCCAGTTTCCATGAAGGGAGTGAAAAGTAGCTGGATATCCAAGGTACTGAATATCTGGTTAAGTCTAACATTAAGAAATCGAAAGAGTCTGGCACAGCTGTAAATCTGCCTAGAGTAGGCTGTCCACAAAACCTGTGTGATGGTGAAAGAAGAAGACACGTGGCGGAGAATGTTGAAGGAGTTACAAGATACAGTGGTTATGATTGGAGAGACTGTGCAGACAACAGCTGTTGGCCCTGTGCTTCTACCAGTAAAGCTTCATAGCAGAGTGGAAAACAGAAAAAATACACAGGACATCTCGACTAGAGTTTGCCGGAAGGCACATGGGAGACTCTAAAGTGAGCTGGAAGAAGGTCATATGACCTGATTAGATGCACATTGCATTTTCTGGCCTTCAGACTAAACGTCATGTTTGAACACTGCACTTTATTCAAAACACACCTTCCCCTCCATGAAGCATAGTTGTAACAGCAGCAGGCTGTGGGGATGCTTCTCTGCAGCAGGCCGTGGAAGGCTTGTGAGTGTAGAAGGGCAACTAAATTCTGTAAAATATGGGGAAATCCTGGAAATCTGAGTGCCTGATATGCTCCATGCAGAAAGCTCTTTTAATTCTGCACCACGTTATGCAACAACAACGTTCGTCAAAGACCAATTGGTAGGATTTTCAGCATTCCACCCTCTATGTGGTGGACAACATAATTAAAAAATTCAAGAAGAGTCCAGTCAAATTTCTGTGCCTAAAGGGCAAAACTGGAAACCAGTTCTGAAAACACATGATCTCCGTCCCTCAGATGTTACTGCCTATAAAACCGTGTTGTGTCTTTATGGATATCATGACATGAACCTATGAAAACTTAAGTAAACCTTCGTCAGTCAACAAACACCATAAATGTAAGTTGATTCTTTACATGAAAATCAGAAGCCATACATCAACACTGGCCAAAAGTGCTGCCAACTTCAAAGGGCTTAGTTTCATCTCAGCCGGAAAGTAGTATAGTGGAATTTTGCTTTGCGTTCTGATGAGTCAACGTTTTAAATAGTTTTTAGAAAAAAAAACCAAAAAACAAACATCATGTTCTCTGGGCCAAAGTGGAAAAGAGCCAGTGTGTCAGGTCCTGAAGCCATTGTTTGTCATAGTATAGGGGTGTGTCAGTGCCCAGGGTATATGTAACTTGCACAATTGTGAGGGCACCATTAATGCAGAAAGTTAGCCTGCCATCCAGACCCTGTCTTTTCCAGGGTCATCCCTGCATTTTCCAGCAGGATAACACTAAATCACATTGTGCCCAGATTACAAGTGCATGACTGCAAAAGCATAGAGTGTGGGTATGAGATTGGCCTGCCTGCAGTCCTGACCTGTGTGGTACATTATGAAGCTCAAATTACACCAATGAACGACCCATACAGTCCACCTACATAAATAAATGAACAGGGGAGAATTCCACTTGCAAAACTGAACCATCTTGCATCTTCAGTGCCAAAATGCTTAGTACGTCTAATTAAAAGAAATGGTGATGTGACACAATGGGAAACACTCGACTATCCCAACTTATTTGGAGTGTGTTGCAGGCATCAAATTTGACACAAGTGTATATTTTCAAAAATACAATTCAATCCACAAGTTAGAACTTCACATAATCTGTTGTTTATAATGTAGCACAGGCTGAACAGAAATTTCATGTTGCTCCTTTTTGATTTTATTAGTAGTCTCCTTACTGTCTCAACAAATTTCTATCTATCTATCTATCTATCTATCTATCTGTCTATCTGTCTATCTGTCTGTCTGTCTGATAACCCCAGTTAATTGTTAGACTGCCACACTACCGTCAGTCTCAAGGAAAAGACCAGTTCTGTAAGTGAACATTGTTTTTCAGCTATGTGTCCTTCAATTTTTATGCACCTTTAAGAAAATAGTTTAAGCATGAAAACAAGTAAAAAAAAAAAAACAAAAAAAAAACAGCTAGCTTGCATCTTTTGCCAACAGCAGTAGAAAATTCCTTTCCTAGTACCTTGTCCTCGCAGTTGTTATCGCTGGTTCTCTATACTCCTTGCATTCCTTGCTTTTAATTTTCTCTAACACAAAACCTACCTTGTCTAATTGAACTTGGAAGACCACTAATGGTCTAGCCTTTATTATATATTGGTATCCTAGGGCAAGCATTTTTTTAGCAATTCAATTTTTTTTCTAATAGGTAATTTTTGTCACAAAATCTGTGGAGCTTGAATGATTTATTCAATTTATATCTGTGTAAGTGATGCCGGTAAAATTAAAATATATTTTGTCTTTGACATAAACAGCTCTCTGTAGGTACTTGACCCCAGATTGTTACCCAGTTGTGGATCAGTGACCCACTGCAGGCAAACTCCAAATTGAATGCCTCGGGCTGCCCATGGGACTCAGTTGAACTGGCCTCGATGTGCGGCCAGTGCTTTATCTGCTTAGTGGAGTCACCTTCAGGGCCTGTACACTCTGATACGTTTCTCTTCCCTAAAACCTGCTCTATAGGGAAGAGTGGTAAAGTTTTTTTTTTCTTTTTTATATTCTCAAATCCTGAAAGTCCAATAATAATATTTCTAAGGTTACATAAACATTTCTTATCTTTTTAGCTGCTGTTTCTGTCAGAAAAATATCCTCCAACATAACTTGAGAAAATAACATTCACAGTGTCATATCTGTATTAAGGGTCAATAGGGCACATCCCCACCAGATGCTGTGCAAAATAAATCCCTCAGTAATATCACTTATTTGTAAAATGTTTATAGTTGCCCTTCTTAAGCATTTTTCCCATTTCTCCGCCATAGGCTCAATAGTAATTTCTTATAAAAAAAAAAAAAAAAAGATAGATTTTCGTAGTACAGTATGTGAATTTTTCTTTGTATTGGATGCTGCAAATCTGTTTCTGGCTGATAGGGTTACAGCAATTGGCCCTGCAGTGGTTTTGGTTCACCCTTGGGTGTGCATGCACACGTGCAACATTAACTTTTCAATATACTAATGTGACTTGAAGGATTCAGCCTCAGCCCCTTATTGTAGACTTTAAAATAAGGACCACTTTTTTTTCTGAATTTTTCATTTCTGGATTGAACTTTTCCCAAACAAATCTATGAGGTGCAAACCAGGATAAAAGTACAAAAAGTCCAGTGGTGTTTGGTCCCAAGAAGGTAGCAAGAATAATTAAAAATAAATAAATAAATATCACAATTTATTTTTTGTATAGCCAAATTTACAATTGGGCTTTATAAGGCCCTGTTTTTTTTTTTTAAAGCTCCCTGCCTTGACTCACAAAGAAGATAAGATAAAAAGAAGAAGAAATCTTGGGAAGGGCCATTCAGAGAGAGACCCTCTTCCAGATAGGCTGGTCATGCAATGGGTGTCAAAAATTGGGAAAATACAATACACAAAACAGAACACACGTAAAAACTGTTTAGTACTGGGAGTACATCAAGCACAAGATAGTACGCTGATGGGGCTGAGTGGCATCTTGATCTTTGCCTCCTGCTAAGGACCACTTGATGACACTAAATTTAAAGGTTTCCTTACGTGGTCCTGTGTGGTTGAATTTAGATGAGAGAAGAAACATCTTTCCTCTCTGAATCTCAAGCAATATATACATGTAAAAATAGGTGAAAAATGATTGTGTCTCACCAAGGATTACACTGTAGAAATGGTTTGGCCACTATGAAAATTTCTGCAATTTCTTTAACTGGTATTAGCTGTCAGGCCTAAACTAAATCCTCATTTCTATCCCTTGCACCAATTTATTCATATTGTTCTTTTCCACAAATCTCAGGTTAACACACTCACAGTATTGATATTCTGTGGGGTCTGCTCTGCATAAGTCTGTTTGATCACTGTTATAGAAATTATACATGTTGAATGTATGTTGCTTAGGACATTTTGAGGGATTTGCAGCCTGTTTGTTTACTGTATTTTGTTTTAAAACATGGTATCAGTTAATTTTTTTTATCAGATGTTGCAATGAAGACTCCCAATAAGCTAAGGACTCATTGAGAGGCTAATGTTTTTACTGTAAATCAACAGAACTAAGTTTTGCGTTCTTCATTAAGCCAGCCAATGTCACAGTATATAACTTCTAGTCGGAATGGATGTGAAATTTGACAACTGCAACTTGCCAGATTATGCATCTTCTTAAAGATTTTCCAGCACAGTTTCATATTTACATAGAATCGTGAGTGTTTGCCTCTTTTCCTGACAGCCAATAACGTACTCCCTGATAGAGATGGTGCCCAGCGACACATCGGCAGTCACTGCACTGCAGAGGACTTTACATGTTGTAATAAAAGAAACTTCATTACACAGCTCAGATTTAGCAGTATAATGAATACCACATTGAAATCCTGGATATATTTTTTGATTATTATCAGTGTAAGCAGAGCATTGGAAATACTGTGTCCACAGTGTCACCCCATTATGGCTTCTTTAGTTTATCAAGTAGCACAAGGAAATTTAGCTGTGATGGTGCCCCTGTATAGCAGGCGTCATCTTTCATGACTTCTAGTTGGAGGGGATTCCAAATTTGAGGCGCGTAATTGCTGATCTAGTCTGCTGAGGATGTTAAATTACACAATAAGAACTCACAGGGGAAAACAAATTACATGGTTCCATGACAACTTTCCAGCACAGGTTTACATTTCCAAAGTATCAGGAAATTGCCTGTTTTTCTGACAGCCAATATATGCTGCCTGACGTATGCCAAATTCAGACGCAATCACAGCCCATGGGTCTAAAACAGCTGTTTCTTATTCCTCATACAGTTGTGTTTGAACGTTTGTGAACCCTTTAGAATTTTCTATATTTCTGCATAAATATGACCTAAAACATCATCAGATTTTCACTCAAGTCCTAAAAGTAGATAAAGAGAAAACAGTTAAACAAATGAGACAAAAATATTATACTTGGTCATTTATTTATTAAGGAAAATGATTGAATATCACATATTTGTGAGTGGCAAAAGTACGTGAACCTCTAGGATTAGCAGTTAGTTTGAAGGTGAAATTCAAGTCAATGGGATGCCAATCAGGTGTGAGTGGGCACCCTGTGTTGGAATGGCCAAGTCCTGACCTTAATCCAATCAAAAATGTTGTGGAAGGACCTGAATCAAGCAGTTAATGTGAGGAAACCCACCAACATCCCA
Source organism: Polypterus senegalus (assembly GCF_016835505.1). Classification (NCBI taxonomy): domain Eukaryota; kingdom Metazoa; phylum Chordata; class Cladistia; order Polypteriformes; family Polypteridae; genus Polypterus; species Polypterus senegalus. Next base: position 131,750,498 of record NC_053168.1, read on the forward strand.
GAGTTGAAGCTGTTCTGTACGGAGGAATGGACTCAAATTCCTCCAAGCCGGTGTGCAGGAATGATCAAAAGTTACCGCAAACGTTTAGTCCCAGTTATTGTTGCAAAGGGGGGTCACACCAGATACTGAAAGCAAAGGTTCACATACTTTTGCCTCTCACGAATATGTAATATTCAATCATTTTCCTTAATAGATAAATGACCAAGTATAATATTTTTGTCTCATTTGTTTAACTGGTTTCTCTTTATCTACTTTTAGGACTTGAGTGAAAATCTGATGATGTTTTAGGTCATATTTATGCAGAAATATAGAAAATTCTAAAGGGTTCACAAACTTTCAAGCACAACTGTAGCTGTATTCTATGTATTGTACTTCTGAGTAAGTGCTCACTGATTGTCAGGTCTCGTGCTCATGGAGCCCACTCCTATAACAAATACAAAATCAAACCTGTTAGATTTTATCAGGACAGACTGGTCAGACTAGGTCTCTGGGCATGTCACAGTTTGCAACGCTACAACTGCCCCCTACTCACTAAAATTATGTAAATGAGGTCTGCTACTGTAAATCCCTGGAATAGTGGTGTAATGTGATATGGCCTTATGGGTTGCTTATGTCTCTCCTTGCCCTTTGCTTCATTCATTACTATGGTGAATGTGTTGGCTCTGTGCACAGTTTGGTTCCTTTTGACGTGGAACACTTTGAGTGTGCTGCCCGATTGGCTGCCATCTTGACATTTGGAAAATGCCTCTACAATGTACAAGATTAAGGTATATTAAAATGGTTTCTTTAGCTTTTACAGTCGATGCAGAAAACACATACGGCGAGTCAGAAGTGGTGATCGAATGGAGAATCTTGTGTCCTAAAGTTTCAGTCACTCTACATTTTAGCGTCTCAATTTCTTTGAATGTATTTTGAGACTTGGAATCCAAGTGCATTAATGACATAAAGAAAGTCTGACATCCTCTGAGCACGTTCTGCTGTATCCACAAATTAAATGAAAAATGGCCTCAAATGCTTTTGAAAATGAGAAATTGGCAGCAACCATGATGAATGTCACATCTTCCAGCAATAATCTACAAGAAAGTCTGAGAAATACAAAGCAGATAGATATAATTGATCCCTGCTTATTGTGATAGCATTCGCGAAAAAGATTTTCTTTAACGTTCACCTCTGCCAATACTAAGCTAATGATTTGTATAGGGTTGTGGTGAGCACTGAGGAGGACTGCATCACCAAAATAAGTTCTCATTTGTGGGTAGACATGGTGGGCCTGCCTGATGAGTTGCATCAGCTTTTAGCATGTAGAACTGATATGGTATGTCATCTTTTTATCAAAAACAGTAGACCCTGTCTATCCCTCTTTTGACATTTTTTTGTTTTGTGGTGCTTCACTGCATTTAGTGAGGACATTATCAAATATCTGTCTAATTCTTCTATCGTGTGTCTTTTTTCCTTATATTATTCCAGCTTGGACAAGGTTAAGGGGCTAATTTCTTTAATTGATTGTAAGTGCAGCGTGACAGCTCTCTTGATGCTGCTTTACAAGAGTGATCCTAGCACTTAAAGCATATTCACCAGGGATACCATTGATCGGGCTAATCAATAATTGCATCTTTGCTTTGAGGTCTCCTAGCCTAGTTTAAGCGCAGTTCTAATGAAAAGCAGCACGGTGTCCCTGTTTATTTCAAAGTAATTATTTTTTTTATTACTTTGGCCCTGACCACAATTGGTTTGTTTATGCAAATAGTAAGCCCAACAGTGTGGAGTCGTTTTTCTAAAAGACCACAAAAAAAAAAAACTTCACTATTTATTAGTGTGTTTGCTTTTCAGATATAGTTTTAACTTGCTCTCACAATAAAGTTAACATCACTGTGGGCAGTGAAACAGTTGCTGTAAATAGGCTCAAAGATTATATAGCCAATACTAATGGCTGTGAAGATAAAATGTGATTGACTCCTGAAGTACCAACATGGAGCATACAGTGTTTGAGGGGTGTTTATGTGCATAGTTTGTACTGTAATTACACAATCTGTTTAAAAATAAAACAGGTATGGGATGCCAGCTGAGCCCCTGTTTATTGGACGGATTGGAATATGGAATTGTACATTGACACTATGTGTCTAACTTAAGGGAGATATACATGGAGGCACAACCAGGTCCTTAGATGTTTGGCATCCATTGTGGAGAAGCAAAAGCTGCAGAACCACTTAATGTCCCCTATGATTGGAGCAATTAGGGTCTCCTTTGTCTGGCAAGGACAGTCATTGCCTTCTGCAGGGATGTGATGGGTGTAAAGCCTGCTAGAATCAGCTTGTTACTGGAACATGAACTTGATTGAAGGCTAATATTTACACCTGAGATAGCAAGTACAACCCTCAGATCAGACTTGGTCTTTTGATCCACCAGTCTGATGGCAGTGTTAATTTCAGATCTCTCAGTTTGTGAGGCTTATAAGAAGAAACATCTAAGATATGCTAAGTTGGTCACAGATGCTAATCAGCATGAATGAAAGGTACAGATTCTTCTACAACGCAGAAGAGGTCAGCTGATTCCATGGTCATACTGCTAGAGGAGTTGGAAGTCCAAAGCCGGGATGAGTAGCAAGCTGTAAAACAGTTTTTGGAGACAGCTGAGTGAAGCAGCCATTGGCTTTGGATGAAGAAGTCCCCGGAATGATCTTTGGGTATCAATGGGTGGTCAGATATGGAACATCAGGGTGCACAGATGATCCCCCTGGTAATGTAGTGTGTTTGAATAACTGTAAATTTTAAGGAGGTAGGGCGCCCACCTCTTGACCCACGGGACACTGTCTGCCACCAAGCAAGACCCACCTCAAGATTCTAATTCTACAACCAAATTTAGGACTTGCTTATTTAAGGGACTGACACACCTAGTGTTATGTGTCTCAATGGCTTGAACTGTCTGTTGCTCTTTGTTTTTTCATAAGGATCCACTTTTTTTTTTACATTGTGGGCATTATGGTCGTTTCAGTAGTCCTTGGAATCTTTTTGTAGATAAACTGGTAACAGAGGTAGACTTCTTTGTCTGGGATGGAATCTATGCTATGCTATGAAAAATCGATGGATATCGGCTCAGTCCCCTTCACTACAAAAAGAAAACAAACACAGAAAAAAAATATTTGTTTATATAATTTTACATCTATTCATATACAGTAGATACCAATCGCTCCAATTTTAATTTCAATTACAATCTTGTGATCACCGTTTATCTAAAGGCTTTTCTGACATGACACATCCCAGTCAACTACAGTCATATGAAAAAGTTTGGGAACCTCTCTCAGCCTGCATAATAATTGATTCTACTTTCAACAGTGGTATGTCTTTCGTTTCCTAGGAACATCTAAGTACTGATGTGTTTTCCGAAGAAAGATTTTTAGTGACGCAGTATTTAGTTGGATGAAATTAAATCAAATGTGAAAAACTGGCTGTGCAAAAATGTGGGTCCCCTTGTCATTTTGCTGATTTGAATGCCTGTCACTGCTCAATGCTGATTACTTGCAACACAAAATTGGTTGGATTAGCTCGTTACACCTTGAACTTCATAGACAGGGGTGTCCAATCATGAGAAAAGGTATTTAAGGTGGTCAATTGCAAGTTGTGCTTCCTTCCCTTTGACTCTCCTGTGAAGAGTGACAGACAGCATGGGATCCTCAAAGCAATTCTCAAAAGATCTGAAAACAAAGATTATTCAGTCTCACGGTTTATGGGAAGGCTACAAAAAGCCATCTCAGAGGTTTAAACTGTCAGTTTCAACTGTAAGGAATGGAAACAGGAAATGGAAGGCCACAGGCACAGTTGCTGTTAAACCCAGCAGGTCTGGCAGGCCAAGAAAAATACAGGAGCGGCATATGTACAGGATTGTGAGAATGGTTACAGACAACCCACAGATCACCTCCAAAGACCTACAAGAACATCTCGCTGCAGATGGTGTATCTGTAAATTGTTCTACAATTCAGTGCAATTTGCACAAAGAACATCTGTATGGCAGGGTGATGAGAGAGAAGCCCTTTCTGCACTCACGCCACAAACAGAGTCGCTTGTTGTATTCAAATGCTCATTTAGACAAGCCAGATTCATTTTGGAACAAAGTGCTTTGGACTGATGAGACAAAAATTGAGTTATTTGGTCAGAACAAAAAGCACTTTGCATGGTGGAAGAAGAACACCTCATTCCAAGAAAAACACCTGCTACCTCCTGTCACATTTGGTGGAGGTCCCATCATGCTGTGGGGCTGTGTGGCTAGTTCAGGGACTGGGGGGGCCCTTGTTAAAGTTGATGGTCGGATGATTTCAACCAAATATCAACAAATTCTTCAGGATAATGTTCAAGCATCTGTCACAAAGTTGAAGTTACGCAGGGGTTGGATATTCCAACAAGACAATGACCCAAAATGGAGTTCAAAATCTACAAAGTCATTCATGCAGAGGGAGAAGTACAATGTTCTGGAATGGCCGTCACAGTCCCCTGACTTGAATATCATAGAAAATCTATGGGATGATTTGAAGCAGGCTGTCCATGCTCGGCAGCCATCAAATTGAACTGAACTGGACAGATTCTGTATGAAGAATGGTCAGAAATACCTCCATCCAGAATCCAGACACTCATCAAAGGCTATAGCAGGACAGCGTCTAGAGGCTGTTATATTTACAAAAGGAGGCTCAACTAGGTATTGATGTCATATCTCTGTTGGGGTGCCCAAATCTGTGCACCTGTCTAATTTTGCTATGATGCATATTGCATATTTTCTGTTAATCCAATAAACTTAATGTCACTGCTGAAATACTACTGTTTCCATAAGGCATGTCAGATATTAGATGGAAGTTGCTACTTTGAAAGCTCAGCCAATGAGAAACAAAAATCCAAGAGGGGTTTCCAAACTTTTTCATATGACTGTATCACCAGAAGCAACTTATTTCTTTGGGTAGGATATTCCAACCATCCATCCTTTTTGTAAACCCTCCTTGCCCAGTGAGGAGACTATAGCTGGGAAGAGACACTCTGATGGCCATATGCACTGTACTATAGTATTTGTTAATATGTATAATGTGATGTGTGTAATTTCTGTTCTACAGTACTTGTTCCAGACAGCTTTTTTATTTAATGTGGTATCAGCTTTGCTGCTTGAAGATGTGGGAAACAAGAAACCTCCATTTAGTTAATATAGCATCACCACTATGAAAGGGAAGACAGGCTGGACAGAGAGCTTCTGGTGCCAAGGCCTCGCGCTGTCTTCCTTTACGTTGTTTGCCATTAAGCCAGTATGGGAGTACATAAAATATGCAAGTACAGCATAGGGCAATTTTCTGGCTTTCTAATGTGTAAAATGTAGTATACCATGCCTATAAAAGGTATTCACCCCATGAATGTTTTCACATTTTATTGTTATAAAACATTGAATCATAGTGGATATAATTTGGATTTTTTGATGTTAATCAATAGAAAGTGAAAACAGATATTTGCAAAGTGGTCCGAATTAATTACAATTATAAAACTCAAAATAATTGATTACCTAAGCGTTCACACCCTTTAATTTGAAATACCCAAGTCATTGCCGGTGCAGTCAATTGGTTTTCAAAGTCCAGTAATTAGTTCAATGGAAATCACCGGTCTGGAATTTCAGTTAATTATAGTGTAAATGGACCTGAATGAGAATGGTTCAACTCGTGGTGAGTCAGTGTGGTGTCCTCACCTACGCAGTGAAGGTAAAAGAACACTCCAAGAAACTCCATGAAAGCACCAGTTAGGGGATGGAGACAAGAAAATATCCAAATCATTTATTATCCCTTGGAGTCCAGTCAAATCAGCCATTTAGAAATGAAAAGAGTATGGCACAGCTGAAAATCTGCCTACAGCAGTCGATCCACAAAAGCTGAGCAATCATGCAGGAAGAAAACTAGTGATGGAGGCCACCAAGTGACCTATGAAAACTCCGAAGGAGCCACAAGCTACAGTGGGTAACATTGGAGAGTCTGTGCCGACAATAACCATTACCCGAGTGCTTCACCAGTGGCAGTTTTATGGGAGTGTAGCAAACAGAAAAAACACACATGATATCTTGACTGGAGTTTGTCAGAAGGCACATTGGAGGCTTTAAAGTCAGCCAGAAAAAGGTACTATGGTCTGATGTGACCATAATTAACTATCTTGGCTTTCAAACTGAATGCCATGTTTACAACACACCATCCCAACTTGTAGGCATGTTAGTGATCGCAGCAGGCTGTAGGGATGATTCTCTGCAGCAGGCTCTGGAAGGCTTATGAGGGCAAAATGAATGTCGCAAAATACAGGATGAACCTGGTGGAACAACTGATGCATTTTGCAAGAAACCAGAACCTTTGGAAAAGATTTCTATTCCAGCATGACAGTGACCCCATGCATAAATCCAGAGCTACAAAGGAATGGCTTAAACACTTTGACTGCCATAGTGACAATAGGTAAATTTACTCCCAACAGTATTGTAAAATTTGGGGCGTTATTTTAATGTATTAATTAAAAGCAGTTTGATAATAAGCGAACTCACAATAAAAATATTCATTTTAATGAACTTGTAGTTGACATATGGAAGAAACATTTCTCCCAAATTGTAGTTGGCAGTCAATGTGTTGACAACTCCAGGACAGTGTCAGTGTTGTTAAGTCCAGATCTCGGTCCAACTGAGAATTAGTGTCCCATGATCACCATGACATCAGTTTGGTGAAGGAGAACAGAGGAAAAATGGCAGAACTGACAGAAAGAGAGACACCTGTGCACACAAACTCAAAACTGTCATGGATGCCAAAGGGTGCTTCTTCTGTATATGGACTTGCAATTAACTAGTATTTTATATGTGCAATTTATTTATACCACTTTGCACAGATCTGTTCTCATTTTGACATCAAAGAGTCTTTTTCTGTTGGTCAGTGTCAAAAAAGCCAAATAAAATCTATAGTGAATTAATAATAATAACATCTGAAAACTTCAAAGGTGGCGAATACTTTTTATAGGCAGTGTGTATGAAAGGCTAGTGTAGACCCAGTAAGCATTACTCAGTTTGCTATGAATCCGTGTTTGTTTAATGTGCTGACTGTTGTCATCTATACGCTCTACTCTCGTTCTCCAGTTAATTGCCTGGTGTGGATATGGGGGTCAGTAGAGAAACAGGAAGCGTTGGTTAATTTATAATTCAGTAATTACTCTTTTTTGATTTAGTGCCTTTCATAATGAGAGTGATCTTCGATGCTAAAGGACAATACTGCTGCCTAAAACATTACTTTAAATAGTAGTATATGGAATAAATATAGTGTCTCTTTTGCTAATATCGTATACAGTATGATTACCTGTTGGATGCTCTCTGGTGAGCATCCTAAATGAATTCTTTATATGAATTTTACCTGGTGATGTACTGTAGTATGATGAAATTGCCAGAATTTCTTTCACATTAGACTTTTTAAAGAAATTACAAGTGTTTGCTAGGGGGTCCTACTTTGGACCTATCAGCTTAAATATGTAATTAGAACTTATTGGTTGTTGCAGCAGTTTGTTTATTTATTTATTTTTTTGTTTTAGAATTCTTTATAATTAATGACTGTTAAGAAAATAATAATTACTAATAATAACTGATATTTACTAATTTTTTTTTAATTCACTTCCTCTATGTGTAACTAATGTAAAGTCAAATCAGGTTTTATTCAAGTTGTTCCAATTATTTGCATCAAAATTAAATAAATGGAAAAACAAAGTTGTTTTTAAGTTGCCAATGAAGCTTAAAATGCCAGTTTCTCTTCAGTACTCCTGGGTCTGCTTCACTGTTTTACTAAAGGCCTTCTTGACATGACACTCCTACAGCCCTGAATTGAGCGCTACACAAATAGGCACATACTTAGGGCACCAAAGGAAGCCCCCACCCCAGCTGTCATACCCTTAACTCTTCTACAGCCACACTCAATTTCAGTTATCTGTTGTGTTTGAATTTAATCTGCATTTTCAAAAAACTTCCTTTTTGGCCTGGTGTGTCTTTGAATTATAAACGTTTGCTTTGATGGTGTTGTCAGATTTCACATTTGTTTCCATCTTCATAGCAAAGGAGATTCTCTTTTGCGTTAAACACAGATAACATTTAACTCATCAGCTGATTTGTGTAAAGTATTTATTTTACTCATAATTCACTATAAATTAGCAAAGTTTTAATGTCGTATCTCACCATCAGCACTTAGTGCCTCTAAATATTTTATCAGTTGAGCATTGGAAGAGGCAAGAGGGCACCATTGTTGGGCTGGGTTTAGGGCATCAGTTGACCTTAATCCAGCCCTACACACCCAATTTATTTCTCCAATTAGGAATTTCCATCCATTTGTCTTTTTGTAATCCCTCTTTGCCCAGGTAGCAGAGAACAATAAGAACGGATCAGTTCTCAGGTATGGAAGACAGGTGTTTCAAGGTCAGGTAGTTCTGCTCACTAATCATGGTGCCAGAGAGTGGCGGTGTAGTGCATGTTGATTAGCACATGCAAGTAAGGATTTCACTGCTCTCTGTGCATGTGACACTGATGACACTATAAATATACTTGACACAATTCTTACATTTATTTGCTTTGCAGACATTTTTATCCAAAGTGGTGTGACCGATAGGGGCACTGCCGCTCCCTTGAACCCACAGACACCACGTCAGACACCAGATTAAAGTCCAAATAATTGATTTATTATTATAATAATAATAATGTGCACAAAGCACCCTTCTCTCCACAATACTCCAATAACAATAACCAATAATCCAATCCTCCTCTCCCAGACGCTTAGCTACCCTGCCTCCCAACTCAGCTCATCTGCCTGGGATCTCCCACAGTCCTTTATAGTCCTCGACCCGGAAGTGCTTCTGAGCCCTCAGTCCATGGTATTATCCTGCACTTCCGGATCAGGTAAAAACTTCTCTTTCTTCAGCCCGGAAGTATATCATTTCTTCCATTCCCGTGACTTGGAAATACTTCCGGGCTATATGGGAAATATAAATCCCTGGGCCTCCCTGCAGCGACTCCTGGCGGCCCCCTTGGTATCCAGCAGGGCTGTACATTATAATTCCACGGTCCATAATTACCTGCTGGCATTCGGGGCACCCCTATGCTGCAAGGAGGGCTCCATCTGGTGGCCTGGGGGTATTGGCCGGAATGAACGGCCGGCCATACAGTGGCTTACAAAAGAGGTAGACATAATTGAGTAAATATCAATCTGGGTGACTGTCTGGGATAAAGGGTTACAGGACAAGGTTATAAAATTGACCACCACAAGTGAAGAGCTCACAACAAAATACAAGCAAGTTACAGCTCCTAGGTTACAGAACAGTTCATATTAGTTAGACAGAAATTCACAAAATTAGACACATTGAGGGAGTCAGCCATTTGAATGGAGGTGGGCAGCTCATTCCACGAGCTAGGACCTACACGCTGAGATTTGATACCACACAGAGATGGCATCACCAGACCTGAGTGGGTGAAAAGGACAATTTACTGTTTATTATTGTATCAGCTCTGTGTCAAGGGAAAACAATCAGGAATGATCCATTTTATTAATACAGTTCTTCATCTTGAGAACCGAGGATTTTTTTAGAAGGGGGTGTAAGCAGTGAGGTTTTGAGGTCCCAAATACTTGCACATCTAACCTACCCAAACTCCAACAAATATGTACATAATTGTGTTGTGCATATTTGGTTTTGTGTTACTTAAAAACTTCAACTTAATTAAGAAATGTCATCAAAGCTTCAGTTGCATTGAGCAAGCTTGCTTGATCGGTGATAATTGCTGCCATGTGTGAGTGTGTGTCTTGCCATGGACTGGCATCTAATCTAGGGCTGAGTCCTTGTGTCCAAGACAGTTGGTACAGCTTTTGGACTCCCATAACTTTGCCTTTAAATCTTCTTCTTTTCTTTCTTCTTCTGCTTCTTCATCATCGTCTTCTTTAACTAGACTTCTCCAATAGTGGTTTTGGCATGATTTCTATTGTCAGGTGCCTTTCCTGACACCAACTCTCCCCATTTATCCAGGCTTGGGACCAGCAAATTAAAGATGAATTACTCATAATCTCTTCATCTATCTGTCCTTCCATGTTCTAGCCCACATATCTAGTTCAAGAGAAGTCAGTGCTCTGCTGGGATGGCCACTGTACCTGACCTCCACAGAACATATGTAGAGATATGAGAAACTACCAAAAGGACAGCCATCATTTCAACACACCACCGATCTGGGCTTTATGGCAGAGTGGCCAGACAGAAGCCTCTCCTCAGTAAAAGATACATGGAGTTTGCCAAAAACAACCTAGAGGTCTCTCATATTGTAAGAAATAAGTTTGTCTGATCTGATGAAACCAAGATTAGTGTCATGTCTGGAGGAATCCAGGTTCCCCTGTGCTGATCCATTCCAACAGTGAAGCCCAAAGTCACTGGGTGGTGCACACTCATGCACGCACACCGGCTCACGCATACCGTACATTTATGGGAAAGCACATCCAAAGACCTCGGGTCTGAACCCGGGAATCTGGAATCACTATGAGTGAAACTGTTGGATAAAATATTGACAGATGAAACAAAAGTCTAAAAGGCTGGCTACTTTTTTGAATTTATGATATATTTATGACCTTTGTATTTTGCTCTGTGCATTTATTTTTAAGTAGATGAGAAATTTCCATTTTACCTGAGCCTGGTGACATTTCCATCCTCCAATCACCCTATTGTCCTGCACTTTTAATAAGTATTACATTTTAATGAGCATCAGATTAAAAATAAGAATCAACAGTCCACACATATCCAGGAGCTGGAGCTGCCATATGAGTCCCCTTTGATATTTCAAAGCAGTATCTCTTATACCCTGATAATGCAGCCTTTTAATGAATTCATTGTCCGGGTGTCAATTTTATTGTTTTCATGAATTTTTCGGCTGAAAATGCACCAGCTTTGATGAACATACCTGTTTCAGCAGACTTTTATTTAATGGCTTGCAATTTGCATGCAGATTCATCAGACGTAATTCTGTTTGAAATCGCACATGACAGACAGGGGAAGCTGTAAATCCACTTGAGCCAAAATGTCATCTTTTACAAGCCTACAATATAATTTAATGGCAATTAACAGTAAACAATGGTGTAGCTTTGTTAATAAATCCCAAGGGGGGCTCTAAGTAATCTGGCCATATTTTTTTCCTGCTTTATAAAAACCACAGATAATGGAAGTTGTATTGTTAAAAATACAATTTTCTGCTAACATAATGATGATCATAATAATAAAAAAAGAACTCCATTAAGTGATATTGGTTTTTTAGAGGCAAATCTTTTTAAATAGCCAATTTGAAAGTGTTTTGCAAATTATATTCTACTAAAAGGTGCTCTAGATCGGGGTCAAAACTAGTGATCCTTTACTTCTGCCGCGTATCACGCCACAGTAGGCTGTTGACTTGTTTGTAACACAACGGAAAGAGCCGTGAATTTTGAGAGCTGCATTCTTCTTTTGTTGATGTCAGTTTGTGACTGTTATTCATCAAAATACATTCAAATGTAGTCAGAAAAGGTATGAGCCAGCTGAATAAGTAAGTTCATGTTCATCCTGTTTTTAAGCACTTTGAGCGTGAGGAAGGTGTTCTTTAAATGCAATGTATTATCATTTTTAGTCATACCAGTCTTGTTATGAGTGTCCATTTTACACCACAAAGGGACAAATGGAGAAAATGTTTCAGCCAGGATTGTAACTCTGTATATTGTAACACCTTCTCATTTGGCACATTTTGACATTTTAACTCCTTGTCCTCCTCTTTGCTGCACCTGCGTTAAAGCGGTTGTTTACTACACAGCTAACAAGCGAATTTTATTTAGTTTTATTTTGAAAGCAGAATGATGGAAATCTGGGTCACACTTCTCTCGTCCCAGGTTTAATTCCTCAGCCATCCTTCATCTATATAGACTCTGCATGTTCTGCTTTTTTAGGTTTTCTGGATGTAATTGTTAGGTTAATTTATAACTAAGAATAGGCCTGGTGGCTCCATCTTTTGTGACCCTGCTCTAAATAAGTGGGTTTGGAAAATGGATGGATGAATGGGAGTACATGTGCCCTGTGATGAAATGTTGCTCCATCTAAGATTATGTTTCATTGTGATACTAATAGGATAAACTGTCCTTGGTCCAAAATCTTAGCCACTAACACACACTCTGCTGCTAATAAATTGGTAAAAAACAAAGCCTACAAATACTGTATACAGAAAAGTACTTTGTTAGGCACATTGCATATGTGATACACCTGATTAACCGACGGTGCTATAACTGAGGACCAGTTTCACAGTGAAGCCAAGTAACACAACTAGTGAACCTACATAAACCAATGTCTATACATATATACACAGTGTACAGCACTTTGGTCAATGAAAGTTGTTTAAAGGTGCTTGATAAATAAATAAATAAATAAATAAAATATAGATCTCAACAAATGTATATACAGTATCAGAATGGACGCATGAAAACCAGTGTGCCTGAATTGATGTGTATATATCCCAACCAATATATATACACTGTATTTATGCACCAGTTTTTATTTTTATAAATGACACCTCATATACAGTATATCCACATTAAAAAAAGGATGTGTTCGTGTATCTGTGTCTCTGTCATTCCAACAGATGGCGCATCACAAACATTTGTAGTAATGCATTTTATTACCACAAACGTTTTCGAGGCACTTATTCTCGGAATGATAAGTACAACATATTTTATTGCTGCATGCGTTACAAAATACAAGTAATTACAGTGGATTGTGCACTGCAAACGGATTGTGCACTGCAAACGTTACCGCTGAGGTCTGTGCTGATTATTTAGATTTAAACCCATCTTAGGTGAGTAACACAGCTAGTACGAACAAAGCAGTAACCGGGTCATAAAATAAGGGAATAATAAGGGGGTAAAAAATATAAGAAAAAGTTTATTGGGGGGAGGTGGCAATGAATGAATATAACAGCTGGGTGTAAGAAACGGGGGTACAAATAAAGACATAATTCAGAAAAAGTAAAAAAGAATACAGGAATAAAAACAGGTGTAGTGAACAAGTATAGGAATATAAATGGGGGCAGCTAGTTAAGTGCAGTGGGAGGGATAAGGAAATGGGCAAAAAATAAATTAATAAAAGATTGTTTCCTGAAACATGTATATAATTATTTTTTATGAAATATATATAAATATATGTATGTATGGATGGTATTACAGCTGTACAGAATCCATTATCCAACACAGGGGTCTGCTGGAGCCAATCCCAGCCAACACAGGGCACAAGGCAGGAAACAAACCCCTGGCAGGGTGCCAGCCCACCGCAGTGTACAGAATACAGTCGCTGAAAAATCAAGTAACCTTACAGGCAGGAAATAGCCACAAATGAAGAGTTTGTTTGCAACTTAAATTACTGACATCCAATTACCCAACTATTTTTCACATTTACATTTATATCATTAAGGTGTAATAGAATGAGTGCATACTTGTCTTAAATAGGGTTACCTCTGGTTTTTGTAGGCAAAATATACAGAACCCTGAAATTGAGATGGTCATCCTCAAGTGATCTTGTTGCTCCAAGTTCAGTTTTGTGAGACGTCTCGGTGTGTATGCAACAGCCCAGCTGAAAAACTAAATTTCACATGTAGGACAACTCAGTTATATTTTTTATTATTGATAATCACTATAATCATTTGTTGCTCCTTGAAGCTGGTTAGTTTTCTGATGCATTTTGGGTATGGCACCCTCTACATCTCTGTAAACATTTCAGTGCAGTACTGTTTTCCACTCCCTAAATTGACATTTGTCGTTTATAGTTTCATCTTTTCCTGGCACTGTGTTCTGGATCCAACATCCAGAGGTTCGAATGCAGCACCTGATTGCTTTTTTTGGGGACTGTGCACATTCTGTCCAGGCTGGGATTTTTGAATAGCACTCAATTTTTCCTTCCACATCTGAAAGGTCTGCGTGTTAAGCTTTAGTAATTTAGTAATTCTAAATTAGGCTTAGGTGAGCATGCCAGGATAGGCTCCACACCCTGAATTAAATTCAAATGTTTTGGTACAACTGCTGTGTCATAATACCCTCTTTGAATAACCCTTTAAACGAGCACACAGCTAATTTTGTTCCCACTAGAATTTCCACTCCATTCGTTTGAATTCACCTCCTGGATTTGAATCATTTTTTTTATGCCAAACAAAGGCACCATTTCTCCTTTCTTTCTTGTTAATTTGTCTTGTTTTCATTCTCACCTGGCAACTATTCCTTTTAGGTGTGTTCTGCTGTAGCTTTTATTGCCACGTTTCAGTGTCATGATTTGATAGTTAGAGAGTTCAATAGTGAAATATCCAACAGTTTTATCATTTATAACTAATTCCATTTTCCTTTTGGCCTTTAGTGTTTTTTTTGTGCGTGTGTATGTTGTTTTTTCTTTAATTTTTCTTTTTCCTAAATTCCACGCAACATTAACCTGATAGAGAAGCAACACAAATAGCCCCACGACTAATAAGTTGTGTTTCAAAAGGCACAGCAAGCTTCCTGAGAAGCTCCCGGCAGATGAGCTCAAATGTACATCACACTGGATCTTATGATTAATGTGTTGGGCTTCTGTTTTCTGAAATCATCACATTTTAGGTGTAACCAGATTTCTCGTATTGCGCTTATGGTTTCACCATTAGGATTGGTTTGCTCTGACATTTTCACTTGAACTTAAGCATTAAGACCCTTCAGATTACCTTTACTTTTTATTTTTTCTTGTTATTGTGTCTGGATTTTCCTCATTTCTATTTCTACTTTGACACTTCTGCCCTGGTTATTGTCTGTGTGCAGTTTGCACGCCGGCCATATGTCTGTGGGTCTCATTTTTTCCTCCTTCACATCCCTAGAGATGCGGAGGTTAGGGTGCTAGCCAATTCTAAACTGGCCCCTCTGTGACTTTGAGTGCTGGTGTGTGCTCAAGTGGGCCTTTTGATAGATGGACATAGCTGCCTTGCACCTGGGACCTCTGGATTGGGCTCTGACCTCCTGTAATCTTAAATTGGGCTGTGCAGGTCTAAGACGTTGATGTTAAGTTATGTTGGGCTGTATTTCACAGATGAGATTTTTGTATATTTGTGATGGTCTAAAGCTGAATTAAGAGTTAGGTCCTTTTGGCACTCAGTACTGCTGGCTCCCAGCTACCCTGAGCTGCTTAAACATACTTAAAGAGGATGAATGAATGTCTACCTGACACATGAACCTATAAACCTCCCAGGTGCTAACAGATGTTGTTCCCTTCTTAAGCTCCTACCTTGGCAGAGAGGTTTTTCCTAAGGAGCTGGACTGCATGCCATGGACTCAAAGGCTCCAACTGATCCACAGCCTCACTCAATATGACAGTGCATCTCTGAAAGTCAAGCAAACATGGACACTGTCAAAAGCACTATATTAAAGAAACCCGAAAGCCTCAGTATACCGTAACCCACCACTGTTGCTTTGTCCTTGAAACCACATTATTACTGTGCTGTCCCGACCAATCCTGACATGCTGTTTCGTTAGCACTTAAAGCGGCATTTTAGATGCCTGTGACCTCTGTGGCGGCCCCTTAAACATTTTCAATTTATAAGCCAAACTACTATCACTGTCTTTTTTTTTTTTTTGGCAAGTCGCCAGGCTGTATTTTGCCCTCAAAGTATGGCTTTGAATTGTCCAGGTCTTGTGGTCAATATGTGCTGCAGACAGTCATGAGAAATGCTGAACATATGATTCATTCCAATATTTATAGAATATCACATTGTGTTAAGTGAACATAAGCAGCTGCTATCATTTGGCTCAGAGCAGATGTTCGACCACTGAAAGCTTAGCTGATAATTACAATTCTAACAGTTAGTGTTTTAGCCCAGCTGCAGGTTCTGTTTACTGTAAATCTGAGAGGTTTTTTTTTTTTCTTAAATGATGCTTTGCAGGAGCTTCTGAGCAGCATTTTGCCCCACATTAGTATTCTGACTGGAAAAATGCATTGCGAATTGTGACTTGAATATAATTAAGGAAATAAAAACTAGTTATTTTTTATGTTTGCATATATTTTAGGGAAGTACTGCGGTGCAGTGGCTAGTGCTGTGGCTTCACACCTCTTTGAACCTGGGTTCAGTACAAATTCCAGTCACTTTCTGTGTGAAAAATCCATCCTATTTCCTACATTAGTGTGGATTATTTGCAAATTTCCAGCCACATCCCACAGACTTGCGTGTTAAGCTAACTGGGGACTTTACTTTGTTCTGGTGGGAGAAAGTCTGCCTTATGATGAACTGGAAGAACATCCAGGGTGGGTTTATGCTGTACGTCTAATGCCAGTACAATAATCTTTGACTCCTTGTCCACCCATAATGAAAAATGTGAATTTAAAAAGGGGTGGATTGATTTATACATATATTGTCATGATTTCTTTATGTTAATCATTGTTATCTGTTTTGCATCACTCTGTGATATACATTGTGTGTATGTACATATATATATATATATATATATATATATAGATATATATATATATATATATATATATATATATATATATATATATAGATATATATATATAGATATATAGATATATAGTAAAGGTATGATAAACACAGAGAAAGAGTTGGGGCACCACATTGGTAACTCCATATAGCTGGTTATCAAAACACAAAAAAAACAGACAATTATAGGCAGTAATAGTAGGGTTGTCTTAGCAGACTAAAGTTCAATTTCGAACTGGGTTAAGCAGTCAAGAGACAGGAAGGGGCAGGTCCAGGAGGACAGATAACGGAAGTGACGTCCGTGATGAAGTGACTGTCATTCTTCTGTAGTGCCAACACATGATCTGGTGGGTAATTACCATCACCAAAGCCCTCAAGCTGTCTCCCTTTCACACACATGTGACTAATATTTTTATATATATATATATATATATATATATATATATATATATATATATATATATATATATATATATACTATATATATAGCCGTGCTATAAAAAGCCCGGGCTCCTAGAAACCACCGAAATCATCAGAAAACAAATTGAAATGCATAGTCGGTGGTTTCATTTTGCGGACGTGCTCGCCCACCTTGTCTATCAGCGGCTAAGTGAGTTCCTCTCTCGTTTGTCTTTCCTCAGTGGTTTCACTTTGGCGATGGAGTCGCTTCCTTTCAGCTTCATGCGGTAGCCTCGCACTTCTTTCTTCTTGACTCATTAATTTGGGGCTGCCTTGCTGGGTCTTTGAGCTTCATGGTGTAGCCTCACACTTCCGGGCCGGACAGACAGACACACACACTTCCACACATAGACTTTTATATATATATATAAGACTAGGGGGCTTTGCTCCCTGCTCGCTTCGCTTGCCAACCCTCTGGCCAGCACTACACACTACCCTCTTTGCGGTTCTGCCGCTCGTGTATGGGGATGTGAATGTACAATTTAAACAGATTTTCATTTGAAATGTTACATTTGCATCCATGCGTCGTATAACTGCCCGTGATTGCATTTAGTTTCTTTCTCTCTATTAAATAAAATGACTTTTTTGAATGTTTGGCTCTGAGATTTGTTAATTGTCTTTGCAAAAGCTATTCTAACAGGAAACTGTTCTCGTTTTAATTCAAATGGCATATCAAGATCTCCTTTGGTGTTTAATGTTATCCACGGGAGATATACTACTTTACTTTTCTTGGATACATCCTTCTTTCTACAGTAATTCTTGTGGTGTCAACTGTTGTAGATATTCTTCGTGATATTGTAAGTTGTTGTTTTCATCTTCCGCACCATCACCACCAACTGTTTCAGCAGAGTCTATTGATACGCATTTAACCATTTTGCCGTGTTACAGATCAACATTTTTGGAGTTAATTCGTTTGACTTCCTCGTTTCTAGGCATTAGGATCGGCCATGTACTCATTTCTTCTGTTGAGAACACTTTGTGATGAAATTCTTCAATAAGATTTAGACATAATACATCTTCTTTAATTTAAAACTTATAGTGAGGAAAACTTTAAAATGTATAAGAGCTAAGAGCGCAGGAACTGTGTCTGACAAAAGCTTTCACAAGACTGAGAGGTGAGAGGACTGTGGTTCTTGTTTGAAAATGGTTGTAAGTAGGTCATGATTTGAAAGAATCTAATGGCAAAAGTCACCGTCTCGCAGGGACTTGCTTCCAAAGGTTGTAAGTATGGCGTGACTTGAAAGAATCTCATGTTAAAAGTCTCGTGGGACTTCATTCCAGAAAGTCTCTTCAAAAGATCACATCTCGTCGCAGGATAAAAAGTCTCGTCGTCCAAGATTGTTTTATTATAATGGAGAGATGCACACATACACTCACATCCACTGTGTGAATAGGCTGTAGTTCCATGTGACTTTGTACTGGTGAAGTGAGTGAACGAATAGATAAGTACAATATAATCAGTTAGGCCACATGACACTGAGCCCTAACACCTGAGTAAAGCAATGGTGCAGAAAAAAGCACGTCAATGAACAAATGAGAACAATTCTTTGCACTTTGTCAACAGTGGGTTATGGCAGACAATTGCAAAGCCAAACTTGTGTCCTATCAGTTAAAACCATGGAGGTACCATATTGGTGGAATATGCAAGTAAGAATTTCACTATCCTCTGTACACATAACCAAACTACCACTACATGTGTCACCTTGCATTCTCTTAGCTTTTGTGTAAAATCTTTTCATAAGACGGAGGTGTTTAATCAGAGACCTAGCTAATTTGTGTTGTAGGTATAATGAAATAAGCAAAAGTAATGTCAGTCTATGGAAGATGACACACAAATAATAGTGTTTTTCAAAAATATATTTCCAATTAATATGGCTCATGCCTGTATTTGCTAAATCTGCTCATTGTAGTGTTCAAGTGGGCCAATGGTTGAGTTATCAGAATCAGGAGCAAGAAAGGAAGCAGCCAGTTCACTGTAGGGCCCACTTAATCACACAGGCTCAGTTTAGAGTCACTAGTGATTCTAACTGGCATCTTTGAGCTGTGAAAATAACCGGACGTGATGGGAATATACAGACTCCATGTTGACACTGACCGAGTTGGGAATTAAGCCCTGGGCTCTGGGGCTATAAGTCAACAGTCTTAACTGTTAGGTCATCATATTGACCTAATGTTGATTTATGCATATGCAAATGTCAAAGTAAACATCAGGTGACAGCATGCACATTCTGCAAGTCTGTCCAAATGGCCGACGATTAAACCCCTTAATCTGCTCACATGGGGGGGTATCCTCTCAATGGGATCGCACTTTGGACATGATGCAGACACTGGAGACACATTAACTTTCATACTATGTTGTAAGTGTTAATCTAACATTCCAAAGTGAACATTATTAACAAATATTTATTGGTATAGAGACACCAGACATGTGATTTGAAATCAACTAAGAGGGGGACGTTCATATACTAGATAGACAGATAGAACTTTATTTGTCTCAAGGGGGAAATTTGGAAATTTACTAGAGAGGAAATACAGAACATCATGCAGTGATGTTCATTGAAACGCATCACTGTATGCCCCTGCTAGAGTTTGCCATCACCTGTACAGTTGCCTGGATGAAACATGTCTTTCCTATAACATACAAACTCTTCTAGTTTCCATATAGTAAGCATTCTGCGCACAGACCTCTATATGATTAACAAACACATAATTATTACAAATGTGGGGGTGTGCAAGAACAGCCCTTGTTGACCCCTCATCTTTTGGTTGAGGCAAAGGAAATATACCATAGTTTCTACCCAGGGTGTAGAGTAGAGTGTTTAAGTTACATCAGGTTCGCTTGAAAGTTTGCTGTGTGAAATGCAATTGAACTAACTGGAGACTGAAACCAAGTGAGTAATCATCTTCTTATTAGACACTAGCCAAATGGACCAGGGCTATAAGAGAGCCTTTAGTCCCAGCCGTTATTGCACCTCTGTCTCTTTGTTCATTAACTCATTTATTTTATATGTTTACCATCATCCATTACAGGATCTAATTTCCGGGTCAAGAAGCACCAGATCTTGCACATTTGGCACTGGGCACACTACAAGAACCAACATCGCATCACAAATAACACTCACTCTCATCAGGCCACCAATCAACCTACCATCCATGGCTTTGCGATACGGGAGGAAATCTAAATGACCTGAAAATCTCTCGACACAGACACCAGGGAAAGGGTATAAACTGCCCTCAGGGAGTGACGAGTCTGGAGTTTGAACCCTGTCTTGTGTAGCTGTCAGGCAGCAGCGTTAACCACCGCACTACCTCATATGAACCCTTCAAAAGGACAGAAGCAAGTCTTGAAGCTCAGTGGCTAAGGCACATTTGAATGGACAGTCTTTTACAGCCCAAACACAAATTAACTTGTTCTATTACAAGCCTTTTTTATTTGCAGATTGATAATGACAGTATACACACGTACGCTGTTAGAAAACGAAAAGTCTGCACCAAAGTTCTTTCATCCCATTCTATCTATGAAATAGAAAACACTCGCTGGATGCGGCCGAGGGCGTGCTGCACTTGTTATCACATTTAACAGCCTGCGCCGAGTTGCCGGCACAGGAGAGGCGCAAAGCACCAGAAGACGGATGGCGCGAAGCTGGATATTAACACACAGGGCTGCTCTAAACACATTTAATGTTTCTTCTGCAGACAAGTCTCTTCAATGCAATCTTTATCTGCTACATGATGCATGAAATATACTGTCTGTTTGAGAACTGTAAGTGACCCTTGACCTCTTTAGCACAGATGCAATGTGACCTTTCTAGCGCCATCAGTTTTCATTCTCGAACAGATTCCATGAATTTTTATTACAATTTTTTTTCTCCTCTCCCTGACTCCAGGCTCTGAGCCTTAAACAAATTGCTTGACACAGATGAGATGAAGTTGTTGAAGTATTGTGAGATAAGTTTTACAGCACAAGTACTGCTGAACAGCTGAAAGCTAGTGTCCTACAATGTCATACACGAGTAACCGCTAAGCCAACTATTGGATAAATACATCATTTTATGGAACATTGATTGTTCTATAAACCCAACGGAGTATTATGCTCTATGATCAAACCATTTAGACTGTGTAGAGCACAGAAAATGCCATATTCAGGATGGTACTAAAAGTGCCATTTGGGTAGTTTATGGATATCATTACAATGAAAACTCTTCACGCTCTCTCTCTCTCTCTCTCTCTCTCTCATTCTTTCACTTTCACACTTTCAGGCTGCTATTTCAAATATGCCATTTTAAAAGATTTCTACTTGGCACAGCCAATGTCGACAGGAGGGCTTCCCTGCTATACAGTTCTTACTTTAAAAGGAGTTCTATAAAATGAAAACAAATGAGCTCTTTGAAAATATTTTGATGGATATCACTGGCTTAGGGGTATGTATGTGAATGCGAACAGAAATGGAGGAGTAAAGAGATATTTGATATGATGGAGGAAAGACGCTTGATTAAGGGTAAAGACAATGTCGAATATGGCCAGTCAAACAGGCAAATTCAGATAGCTTGTAGGAAGGCAAAAGAGAACTGGTTGAATGAGAAGTGTGCAGATATTAATGATGATACATACAGAAATTCAAGATCAATACACACAAAACATGAAAGAATTGATGGGAAAATCTTACAGGACTGAGTCTTCAGGCATAAAAACCAAAGAAGGAAAATGAGCAACACAAACAGAAGAAGTGCTAAATAAATGGCCGGACTATGTAGATGGATTTAGCTTAGGGATACAACAGTGTACATCTGCAAAGGCAAAAAATGTAAAGTTAATTTTCCATTTGAAAAAGGAATAAGGGTAACCAACATGATGTTTTAGCTGTGCCACTGAAAAGGATGAGTGCGTTACAGATATAGGATGGGGAACAAAGCTGTGGTGAGATAAAAGGATAGGTTAGAAAAAGCTACCTATAGATATGATGGAGGGAGAGATGAACATGTTAGTCAGCCATTAAGACCTGGAAATATCTGTGACCCCAGGCTGAAAATGAGCTTAGTATCTTCTGATTTTCACTGAAAAGTATCTTTGAAGCCCTGTAAAAGAACTCAAAACAGAGAGATCAGTGTGGCTATGATCAAGGGATGTGAAGTGTTCTACCATAGACTCAAAGGTACTCCCTGAAATGGTGTGCTGGCCAGCTCGCTGTTTCATCTCTGGAGATGGCTACACACGTCCTACAAGAAATGCAGTGAAGAGCATTGTAGACTGGCAGGAGGCCCATCGTTTAATATTGAATGCACTAGAGGGACCAGGCACAAAGATACTGTTGATGACATATTTGCAAGTGATACAGTGGCTCCTATTACAGTGCAGAATGCCTGGTGAATAATGTGGTGCTTCTCTGTGAAGTGAGCTGCTGACGAGAAGTTTGTTAGATGGTTGACGGAAGGAGATCAAGGGTGACTTAGGAAAAAAGGCTCCTGTGGAATGATCAGTCTGCAAAATTGGGAAGCTTTGTTTAATGCATTGTGAAGAGAGAGAGTGTTGAGTGGAATGGGAGGACCAGCTGTTTTCATTATTAGTGTGCCCCTCTTAGGGTGGATGTTACGAGGTCTACTCCTGTCTTGGTTGAGGGCACTGTCCACAATATGAGAAGGGTATTCTCTATCAACTGAAGATACTCCTCATTTTGATTGCTTTATTAAAATCAATCTCATCACTGCACAGACGGCGGAGTCTAAAAAACTGTGAAAGAGTTGAAGAGTTTTTAGATGCCATAACGAAAAGAGCTGTAGAGAAGGTAATTGTGTGAGTCGCAATATAAAGATGACCTGTTTTAGGAGGACAGATGTGAAAAGCCAGTACTCACAGAGTTCCAATCTTAGGGCACATGTTAACTGTGACATAAAGTGACAGTATGGGGCTGCCTCATTTCATTGTTTGTATTCACGGCACTGGGTGCAGTTTGAATCTCTTTTTTCTTTAACATTTATGTGCAGATGCTTCACACTTTTTTCATTAAAAATAAAGAAACTCCTTGTAAATAGTAATAAATCTTTCGTTATTATGATTTAACAAGGTCTTCTATCTATTCTGATGAGGGGAATGGGAGGTCTCCTTTAAGAATTGTTTTGACTCGTAGTGCCACATGGCTAATTATGCATTGCAAGTTCAAAGGTGCAGTGTTATGTACCTGGTGGCAGTGCTCATAATATTTTCATTATGATCTGCTAATGTACCCATCAAATAAAAATATTACAATTTTTTTTTAAATGCTTGCAGTATGGAAATCCAACGGGATGCCACAGGTGTAATATTCCACACTTGACCTTAATTGTCCATGTGATGCTCCAACCAAGGTTCCCACTAATTTTTTGTACCAATGAGCAGATTTGAATAATATACGAGGTAGTTTTTACTGTTTATGACCAATTTCTTCAGTGGCCCTTTGAATTTTGAGCAGCACGAAGCACATTGCACAAGTGGGAGTGGTTGGTTCCCCAGGGATGTATTAATCTCAAAGAAGTACCAAGGCATAAACAATCAGCTGGCACTGCAGCAGTTGAAAAGTGCTATGTGGCACGCTAAAAAAAGATACATGACTGGTACATAAACTCTGATGCACAAAATAATTTAATAAAATTGTAGAAAATTATCTTTATGTGTATGAGGTGTATATGAAACATAAATATATTTTGCGTTTAGACTTGAGTCCCTTTCCCAAGATTTGTCATCATGTAATATTCCAGTATCTGAAAATATCCAAGCTCTGAAATACTTCTGGTCCCAGGCATTTCAGATTAGGGATGGTAAACCTGTACCACAGTATTTTAGTGAAAATACAATATTGATACATACAAAATAATGCCATATGACCCAAAACTGTTGAGACAGATGCATCAAACAAACAAACAAGCCTTACTTGTCTCCATTGGGAATTTGGCAATTTAACCCATATCACTTTGTCCTACCACAGATCCTACCTAAACATCCTACCTACCTAATTATATCCCTCAATTGTTCTTATTTCTATTATGTGTAATGTTATAATGGCTTAGGAACTGGAGGTTAACTGAACAGTTTAATTGTAAATAGGGTTACTGCGACTAATACTACTACTAACTGGTGGGTTGGTAGGCCATGACTGACCTGACATGATTTATCAGTAGAAGCAAGTTCAAAGCAGAACACAGGGTCCCATTCGTGTCGTATTGTGTCAGCCTGCTACCCTCTATTGTCAAAACCTGACAGTTCTGTGTGTGTTTGGAATTCGGGATGTATTGGGACTTTTGTGGGAGTAATTCTGGTATCCCCACTGGCTGCTGCCTACAGCATCCATACGCCTATACATGCGCATCCATATGCCTTACATCCATGATGCCTATAGCATCCATACGCAAGAAGTATGGCTGTTAAACATCATTAAATGATTCAAATGTGTTTTTCTCTAATTCTTTTTCATTTTTTTATTTTAAGCCATGAAACTACCAGATTATTTTCTAATTAAGCAATAGTAGTACTGATCTGTCTATCTGGAGAAATAAAATTTCCAAGTTTGCCTTATGAGGTTAAAACAGCTTTTAAGTATGCCTGCCGCTGACCTGACACACCTGTTATTGAGATGTTCCATCTGCACGGGTTTTTTCCCTCAAACTTTTAATGGCACTTCTAATTTCCCTGCTTTATGTTATCCAAAGTTTCGCTTGCTTTATTTATGTGTATTTTGTATCTTTCATAGGTTACACCGTGTGTCAAAAGGAAACATTTTTAATTGGTGTGAAGCAATGTGGGCATATGTGCGCACTCATTTTTCTTGCTAGGCATCACTGCTGGGAATGGTTATCATTATTTATTTTGCCAGGGCTGAGGCCACCATACAGACAGTGATGGCATCATCCCAGCAGCTCTGATGCGTGAGTTCACGGTGCAAAATCTTGCATCTTCATTTTTAAATGAAAGGTTCTTAACAAATGGTTTTTCTGTTTTCTAATTTGCAAATGTTAGCATTTAATAGTTGGATTAGCACGTTGGCCCGGCGTAATTTGAATTGGCTGAGGAACGTGCCTTTAGCAGAACTAAAGTAGGGATATGCAGTCCTTGCTCGTGTAGGTGGAGAGCTGGCAGAATGCCTCAGTAAAATTATTATGAAATGGATCTAATGTGAAGCCTATGGTCCATCTATCAATTCGGCCATCTTTTGCCTCACCTGTCCATCATTTGTCAAACCCCTTTATCTGTTTTTTCAGAGTTTAAAGCTTTTTCTGGCTTCCCCAGAGGTAAAGGTGTCTACTTCAGATACTGGAGGGCCGTAGGATCTGAAGTGTTACCCAGCCACATTCAGAATTAGTGCTGCTAATGCAAGTTAGGTTTGTTTCCTGGCTTAGTGGTAGAGCAGGTTCTGTGGCATTATGTGCTTTTAAACAAATAAATAAATGGTGCACTCAGGCAGTAGGGGCATAAGTGAGAGCAGTAGCATGGTGGAGCAGTTCCGGGATGTTACTGCGTAATTGGCCATGCAGATGTACATGCCGGTCAGTTGTGTCATTACCATTCTGAAGTCCATTATTGCAGCACCTGTGCCCACCAATCAGTATTTAAAAGGGGCCTGAGTAGAGAACAGAAAAGCACAAGAACATGAACAAGCAAGATGAAAGAAAAGGGAGAAAGGTTAACATAAACTGAAAGAGGAAGGAAGGAAGGAAGGAAGGAAGGGCAGATGTGTGGCGGGGAGACTGGGGCAGTGGAAGAGAGAAGGCAGGTTGTCAGGGATGGCCCCAAGAGTAGCTTATGGCCAATGCTTGAGGAGTTGAGGTTGCTTATGCTGAACACTTCATGGAGCAGTAGCGACCAATATGTTCAGACAGGCTTCGGCAGACACCAGAGGAATGGCAGCAGGAGAAGGAGCAAGGCTCATGACATCTCCAACATACCGAGGGAAAGCATTGAGGCAAACGAGCCAGGTTTATGAAGGCTGACTGCACCTGTCGGTTGATGTCTCCTTGAGCTGATAATGGTAGGCCGGGGAGACATCATTTTAAGAGGGATTCTGTTTAACGATTTTTAAACCTTGTTTTAAAGGGTTATTTATTGTTGGATTTTAACCTCTGAAAATTACCTGTTTTATTGGCTTATATATTTACTTATTTATTGAAGATGGCACTGCACTTTTTGGAACACTCTTTGTTTTTAACAAAAGCACTATGCACTTGATTCACCACCCCTTGTTTAGTGTCCTCATTTACCTGGCTCCTTCTTGGTCAGTTATGACTATCGATGGTTCTGAGTTAACGCTGCCAAATAACGTGGAGTCCGGACTGTCACAGGCTTAAGTATATTTTTCTTATTGGATCATTTATGCATTAATATTTTTCACATGTTCTTTGTTATTTTGTATTTTTTTTAATATTGTCTTGTTTAAATATTATTTAGTTCTAGCTGAGTTACCTATCTGTGCCGGGTAGATTACTACTTCAAAATTGTTTAAATCCAGATTTATTGAGAAGAAAACACTATACCTGTGGTCTTAGATGAAATTTTGCATTTGCTAGTACGAAGTTTTGTCAGTGAAGGTGATTATATCCTTGTTTCAACCCCAGTACACTGCTGATGCCAGATGGCAATTGTAGTTCCTATGTAGGAACTAGTTTTTGAGTTATCCCCCTGCCATTATAAACCCCTTTTCCCGGTACTATATATAGCCTATATTTTAAGGTTGACCGGCGGCAATGTACAGTACGTGCAAAATTTTGTAAAATTGTTTAACCATTTTGCGTGATTAGTAAACAAACAGACATCCAAACGGCTGATGGTTTTTTGTCATTCAGACAGGGAGCATATAAGGTGCATGTAATTTCACCGTATGATGTTGGCGTATTTACTCTACTACTGCATGAACGTCACTTCTGTTTAATTTCATCATAAATCACATGTCTACAGTTGTTAAACCTGTAAATATGTATTAATGATGCTCACTTTATAATGTTTGATTAACATTTACTATGCAGTTAGGTCCATAAATATTTGGTCAGAGACAACTTTTTTCTAATTTTGGTTCTGTACATTACCACAATGAATTTTAAATGAAACAACTCAGTTGAAGTGCAGACTTTCAGCTTTAATTCAGTGGGTTGAACAAAAAGATTGCATAAAATGTGAGGCAACTAAAGCATTTTTGAACACAATCCCTTCATATCAGGGGCTCAAAATTAATTGGACAAATGGAATAACTGGAAATAAAATGTTCATTTCTAATACTTGGTTGAAAACCCTTTGCTGGCAATGCCAGCCTGAAGTCTTGAACTCACGGACATCACCAGATGCTGGGTTTCCTCCTTTTTAATGCTCTGCCAGGCCTTTACTGCAGTGACTTTCAGTTGCTGTTTGTTTGTGGGTCTTTCTGTCCGAAGTTTAGTCTTCAACAAGTGAAATGCCTACTCAATTGACTTGGCCATTCAAGAATTTTCCACTTCTTTGCTTTAATAAACTCCTGGGTTGCTTTGGCTGTATGTTTTGGGTCATTGTCCATCTGTATCATGAAACGCCGCCCAATCAGTTTGACTACATTTAGCTGGATTTGAGCAGACAGTATGTCTCTGAACACCTCAGAATTCATTCGACTGCTTCTGTCCTGTGTCACATCATCAATAAACACTAGTGTCCCAGTGCCACTGGCAGCCATGCACGGCCAAACCATCACACTGCCTCCCTCCACCATGTTTTACAGATGATGTGCTATGCTTTGGATAATGAGCTGTTCCACGCCATCTCCATACTTTTTTCTTGCCATCATTCTGCTAGAGGTTAATCTTGGTTTCATCTGTCCAAAGAATGTTTTTCCAGAACTGTGCTGGCTTTTGTAGATGTTCTTTAGCAAAGTCCAATCTAGCCTTTCTATTCTTGAGGCTTATGAGTAGCTGACACCTTGCAATGCACCCTCTGTATTTACTTTCATGCAGTCTTCTCTTTATGGTAGACTTGGATATCGATACGCCGACCCCCTGGAGAGTGTTGTTCACTTGGTTGGCTGTTGTGAAGGGGTTTCTCTTCACCATGGAAATGATTCTGCGATCATCCACCACTGTTGTCTTCCGTGGACGTCCAGGTCTTTTTGCGTTGCTGAGTTCACCAGTGCTTGCTTTCTTTCTCAGGATGTACCAAACTGTAGATTTTAATAATAATAAAAATAATAATACATTTTATTTATATAGCGCCTTTCCCATGCTCAAGGCACTTACAGAATATAAGAAAACGGCAGGGTATACAGTATGTGGCATAGTACAAACCAAATAAATAAATAAAGAAGATTAAGACAGTAAATTCAGAGAAAGCCTAACAGACAACATAATTGATGGTCTAACACACACATACAGGTTACATGAGCATCTTGACATGGAGGTAAACTGAGAGAAGGGAATGAAGTCAAGTAGAGCTAAAAGCCTTCCTGAACAGATGAGTTTTGAGTTGTTTTTAAAAGAATTCATGGAGTCAGCTGACCTGATTAATTTCGGTAGGTCATTCCAGAGTCTGGGCTATACAGCTGAAGGCCCTGTCACCCATGGAGTGTAGATTAGTGTGGGGCACAACAAGATTGCCAGAATCAGAGGACCTTAGTGGGCGGACAGGCACATAGTGATGGAGAAGGTCACTGATGTAGTTTGGCGAGGTTATTTAAGGCTTTGTAGGTTATTAGTAGGATTTTATATTCGATTCTGTAAGACACAAGGAGCCAGTGAAGACGGAGCAGGATGGGTGTGATGTGCTCGCTGCTGCTGGTTCGAGTAAGGACTCTTGCAGCTGAGTTTTGAATAAGCTGGAGCTGTGATATAAGATTAGAAGGGCACCTGCCAGCAGCGAGTTACAATAATTGATGCGGGATGTGATAAAAGCAGGGACAAGTTTCTCAGCGTCAGAAAAGAAGATTAAGGAGCGAACACAGGATATGTTATGGCGGTGAAAGTAAGAAAGTTTCTTAATGTGATTTATGTGGGCGGAATAAGAAAGGGAGGAATCAAAAATGACACCGAGATTCTTTGCAGTAAAGGCAGGTCTGATGAGATCACCACCAAGATGGACTGGGAAGGAGCTCATTTTATTAAATTGCATTTTAGTCCCAATTTGCAGGAGTTCAGTTTTGTTGCAATTTAATTTTAAAGAGTTCTGCTCCATCCAGGTTTTAATTTCACTAAGGCAGGTTGTGAGCTGAGAAAGCTCTGATGAAGTTCCACTTTTAACATTGAAGTAGAGTTGAGTATCATCTGCATAAAAATGATAGCCCAGTCCAAAGCTACGAATAATATGGCCAAGGGGAAGCATATAAATACAGAAGAGAAGAGGGCCGGGGACAGAGTCCTTGTGTGACTGGTGCTGAGCTGGATCTGCTGTTACCATGACTAAGAAACTCTTGCATATCAGTCAGATAGGACTTGAACCACTGGAGGGCAGTGCCAGAGATACCCAGCATGTTCTCCATTCTGGACAGTAGAATGTCATGTCTGACAGTGTCAAATGCTGCACTGAGGTCTAACAGAATTAATATGCTGGTTTGTCCAGAGTCTGCTGCCATAAGCCAATCATTAGTTACCCATAGCAGAGCAGTTTCACAACTGTGCTGCACCCTGAAACCAGACTGAAAGGGTTCCATCAAATTATTAGACGTTTAGAAATTGGTGAGCTGGGTGGCTACAACACACTCAAGAGCTTTTGACAGGAAAGGTAAGTGGGAAATAGGCCGAAAATTGTTAAGATTGTCAGTATCAAGACCAGACTTTTTTAACATTGGGGCTACAGAAGCGATTTTAAAAGTGAGCGCACAGAGCCAGTGTCAAGGGATGAGTTTATTATTGTTGTAACAGTCGGGATTATGGCATGAAGGCAGGATTTAAGTAGTGTGCTGGGGATGGGGTCCAGTACACAAGTAGTCAGCCTCATCTTACAAAGCAGGTTATTAACAAACGCAGATGTGACAGGTGAGAACTTAGAGAAGGAGCTTAATGGAATGGGAAAACAGGGAATAGTTAGTTGAATTATTTAGATCTTTAATTTTGTTACGGAAAAAGTGGAGGAAATCCTCACAGACTTCAGTAGAAGAGGTAGTTGGGCCAGATGCAGGTTCGAGTAGTTTATTAACTACAGAAAACAAAACCCTTGGGTTATTGTGGCCACTTTCTATTATTCTGCCATAGTGGGTGTTCTTAGCAGCAGTTAGTGCTTCTCTGTAAGCTCTTTGGTGGTCAGAGAAAGCCTGGATGTGCACGTGAGGCCAGTCTTACGTGACATTCTCTCAAGGGTCGCCAGCTGCTTTCATAGATCGCAATTCTGAGTTATACCAAGGAGCTGAACGTTTAAAGGAAACCTCCTTATGTTTTAAAGGAGCTGTTTTATCTAATGCTGAATGAAGGGCTGAGTTATAGTGGTCAACAAGACTATCTAGTGTTGACGGAATAGGTGCAGACAGTAAAAGATCAGAAATGGATCCAGAAAGGATAGAGGGACAGATATTTTTAAGGTTTCTGTAAGAAATTTGTCATTTACAGGTAAGAGGAGGTAAAGGCAGTGAGACAGTGAAAAATACTGCTTTATGGTCAGAGAATCCCAAATCAGTGCTGTAAATATTGGCAACAGATAGTCCAGAAGTGCAGATCAGATCCAATATATGACCACCAGAGTGGGTGGGAAAATCAACATGTTGTGTCAAGTCAAAACAGTCCAGTAAGGATAGGAATTCATTTCTCAGTTTAGATGTAGTAGTGTCAATATGGATGTTGAAATCACCAAGAAGGATAATTCTCTGAGAGTAAGAGCTTAGGTGGGTTAAAAGTTCAATCAGATCAGATAAGAAGGATGCATTGTATTTTGGGGGACGATAAAGAACAATGAGTGAGACAGGACCTGTTTCCGTTATTAGTTTAAGAACCAGGCACTCAAAAGACAGTGGACAGTCAATTGGGATTCGTTTGATATTTAAGTCTGCTCTGATAATTACCGCTAGCCCACCTCCTTGTCTAGAGCTGCAAGGTTCTGTATGGAAAGTGAAACCAGGTGGAGTCGCCTCCATGAGAGGCGTCAATTTGTTTTTGTTTTTGCCAAGTCTCCGTTAAACACAGTGTATCAAGTTTGGTGTCAGTGATGAGTTCTGACAGCACCAATGCTTTTAACAATTTTGCCACTCGTAATATTGTAGCAATTTCTCGGATGTTTTTTTCTGTTTTTGCAGCTTAAGGATGGCTTCTTTCACCTGCATGGAGAGCTCCTTTGACCGCATGTTGTTTGTTCACAGCAAAATCTTCCACATGCAAGCACCACACCTCAAATCAACTCCAGGCCTTTTATCTGCTTAATTGATAATGACAGAACAATGGACTTGAACACACCTGCCCATGAAATAGCCTTTGAGTCAATTGTCCAATTACTTTTGAGCCCCTGAAATGAAGGGATTGTGTTAAAAATGCTTTAGTTGCCTCACATTTTTATGAAATCGTTTTGTTCAACCCACTGACTTAAAGCTGAAAGTCTGCACTTCAACTGCATCTGAGTTGTTTCATTTACAATTCATTGTGGTAAAGTATAGAACCTAAATTAGAAAAAAGTTGTCTCTGTCCAAATATTTATGGACCTAACTGTATAGTCTCAAGTCTCCAGTGTCTGCATCATGCCTGAAGTCTGATCATATTGAGAGGACGCCCTCCTACATGTATCACTCTTAAGTCGGAGAAGACATTAGTTTCTAGACAACTCTCTATGTGGTTTGACCTACCAGAACACAAGTGAATTTAAACTTTTTTTACGTGGTCAACTGTTATCTGATTGTGAGAGAGATAAGAGACCGTGAGGCTGAATCGGGAGCTAGGATTATTTTGACTGACTGGTACTTGTTCGAGTTGTTTTATTTGAACTCACATGTATGTTTAGATCTATTTTCACACAGAGATTGCCTGATTACAAACTGAAATGTATCCCGTACTGCACAGTACTTTTTGTAGTTAGATCAGCTATGTGTCGGATGACATTCATATCTCATGCGTACCACACCAGTGTTTGCTTGATACTGCACCAACACCACTTTTTCTAAAGAGTCTCAGTATTTATACTTTGGTCTGCACTAGAGTGCAATTGGAGTGTTCACATCTACCTACAGTAAATAAGCCAGACTACGGGGGAAATCAGTCATTCCAAATGAACTGGGTGTGAGAACTCCTTGAGACTTCACTTTAGTTGGTCATCTGCTGACTCAATTTACATTTTATCATCTGGCTGCTAGCTAAGGAGAAAAGAAACATGAAGTGTTGTGAATTTCGTAAAGGAAGTCCGTTAAAATGAAGGCAAAAGAATCCCAATCCATTAGCAACAGGAATTGGTCACTAATTAAGAAATTGGCTGGGATGAAAACCTGTAGCCACTGTGGGCAGGTTCTGAGTTTCATGCCCCTTGCCTAAGATCTCTAAATCCAGACTGGCTATCTCCCTGGGGTTCAAAGACAGCTTTGCAAATGTGAATGAGAGCTGAGAGATCTGACTGTTATATCCAAAGTGAGTTACTATTTCTTATTTCTATAGTGTGAACACTTTCTGGATGACACGTTGAGCTGGTGAAGGGGACTGAACGGAGAGCCTTGTATCTTACAGTCCGTCACTTGACATCTATCGCCTTGTTGTAAACACACTTAAGGGCCACCGTCAGCCTTAAAGTACATGTGAGGAGTTTTAGAGGAGAACTTGTGAAGTGTTTGCTCTATGGATTTGATAAAAGTGTAAAAGTGATCTCTTTCTTTTTTAACCTGCAGCACTGAATGTGCCATTAAACATGCCCAACGCCTCCACAGGCTTAAAAGAGCTGGCATACATTTAGACAGCAATTAGCTCTATCTATAGTTGGTGGCATTGTTCATTCCACCTGAAGTCACTTACATTGCTGAAGGGGAAAATGCATGCATTTTCCACTGTCAGCATTTATGTGTCTTGTCTGTACATTCGTCTACTCTAGCGTTTACTTCCAAAAGGCCTTAGCGTGACAGGTGGAGGAACAGAATCAGAAACATCAGGATTATTATTGAAAAAGAAAATCATTCAACTAATTACATCTTGGTTTGCCCAACTGAAAATCCCTTCATTGGGTTCCTAACTCCATTGTCACCTATGTTCTGAAACATTCATGTTTTTTATGGGTTTTTGTTGCATTTTTGGCCTAAAATCTCTTTTTGCACTTATTTAGCCTGCAGTTTGGTGTGGAATGATGTCCAGTTCCTCTGGATGGTACTATTGCACTTGACAGCTAGATTACGTTTACCTTCACTGTGAAATAAAGCAGCCTCATAGAGCACTGTGATGACCCAGGTGCACACAGCCTTGAACCTTTTCCATCTCCTGAGACATCGATAGTCACAACTGAGGATGGACTAGGACCTCGAGGACAAAGACAACAAGTCTTTATGCAAAACTGCATAGTGCATTTATTCAAAACAAACAGTATGGTGCAATTCCAGTTCTTCAATAAATAGTCCATTGTGAAATAAATTAATAGTTCCGTTAAATAGTTAAAAGTAGGAATAAAATCAAAGTCAGGATCACCTGCTTCAACTTATCTCACAGCAGGGCTGAGACACCAGCGGACGCAGTTAATTTTCTGGATTTCTCATTACAGCCACCTCAGTCGGTATCCACTGGGACCTTCTGGCCACCGTTTTTCAGCATCCCCAGGTCTTTACAAGCTCATGATTGCTCCTGCTCCTCAACTCCGCAAGGGGCAAAATACCCCTGGAGTGCTGTTCCCCTCACTTCACCTCAGGGTATCTCTACCACCTCGCCTCCTTTCCTCATCCCTGGCTCCAGCCCAGTCCTGCTCTCTCTCTGTTTTTCCTTGTCTTTACCTTCTAATTCCTTTTTTCCTGATTTTTGTGCTTTTTCCAACTCAGACCTTTTTTGTACCCTGTGAATACAGATGTACTTAACAATCCGCAGAGCCTTAATAAGGGATGGCTGAACTGACTGCACTCGTGTACATTGCCCCATTGAGTTCTTTGTGGCCGTATGACTTCCTTCCTGCACACCTACACTGAAAATGTCTGAGCTGCACTATTTTATCCAAAACCACTGCAACTTCTTTGACATGCCATGGACCCCAGACGCGCTCCACGTCAAGTGTTTTTCATAGAGTTCACCCTTCCATTTCATTTAACAAAGCAAACTGTAACAATAATTTAAGAAAAGAAATAAATAGTAGAGCTGTGAGTGAAGCCTTGTGGTGAGGCTACTGGACTGTAAAGCTGCATATGCCTTAGTTAAAAACATAATCAGATCGATGCCAAAAAGTAGCCATGAGACAAAATTCTGTGGTATCAAAATCTGAAAACTAGAACAACAACATTTATTTCTATAGCACATTTTCATACAAAAAAATGTAGCTCAAAGTGCTTTACATAATGAAGAACAGAAAAATAAGAGACACAGTAAGAAAATAAAATAAGTCAACATTAATTCACATAGAATAAGAGTAAGGTTCAATGGCCAGGGGGGACAGAAAAAACAAAAAAAAACTCCAGACGGCCGGAGAAAAAAAAAAAAAATCTGCAGGGATTCCAGGCCATGAGACCGCCCAGCTAGAACTAAGGTATAACATGACAAACTGGCAGAACTGTTATTCACAGTCTGTTTAATGTTGTGGAGGAGTAAATTGGTGCATGACGTAGACATCTCCATATAGGACAGTGGGCTGGTAATGCAGGTTTTGTGTTTCACACACACGTTTAATTTAGTGGGTCACTTCCTGAGATGCATATGGCTGATCAGAACATTGTTTCATAGATGCACCACTGGCTCTTTTTCAGATTGAAATCTACTGGAAATAGCCTTGGTGACCATGACCTTCCATAACTCTCTGTTCCATGAGGCACAAACAATCTTCAAACTGACCATCTTCATCCCATTACAAAGATTCTTCATGAAAGTTTGTCTCTGTCTTCAGTGATCTTTTTCCTCTGACCTTTCCTGTCACTGCCAAATTTTCCATGCCTTCTTTCCTCATAATGTGGCCACACAACACAATCTGTTTCTGTCTGATTGTCAGCAGCAATCTTTCTTTGTAGCCAGGTCCTAACCTAACTGGTAGTTTGGGTTGTCCTGCTGACTTCCATAGTGCAGTCTAGAAAGTATAACTCCATTGATGGCGTTCCATTTTCTATAGTTGGTGAAATTGTCCAGCATATGTATCCATACTGTATGTGAGAACAGGAAGACACAGCACTCTACAGTAGAATCCCGATCTTAGCTTTTCTACTGGTCTCACTATTGCAGATATCCTTCCTCAGCTTAATGAAGGCATCTTTAGCCATACTGATGGACCTTTGGATTTCATAATCACACAATCTGTCATATGTTATCATGCTTCCCAAATAGCTGAAACCTATTTACTTGTGTGACCATCGTAGTAGTAACTTTAATACTGTAGATAGGAGTTTCTCCTTTGACACAGCCATACATTCAGACTTCTTGCAATTGATCCTCAGACCTCTTTTCCCACTTCCACTAAATATTTTGTAAACAATTTTCTGCAACTTTGTATCATCTACACATCTCAAGTTTTTTAGGTACACACCTACTCTCACTAGTCTTGTCCATTCTTCAAAATGTAAGTCTAGAGACAAGGAAAAAGGTGGTTAGTTCTGATTAAATTAAAAGCTGTGTTTTGTGTTCACTAATTCCATGATCAGGCTCCTGTTTCTGCATTTTGTTTTTTTTAATTGTTTTTTTAAAGTATCCTTGACCTCTAAAATGATCTTTTAGAAGTCAATAAATTTTGTGGTTACGTCAATAATGTTGAAATTAGTAGCAATCTCCAACAATGGCATTTTGTTTTTCTTATGGGTGCTGTCATTTTGAGGAGTGTTTGTGGACAGTTCCTATACTGTTGCAAAGGAAAGTCAACTGGAAGTTTACAGTGCAAAAAATATCCGGGGTAAGAGTATAATGGTTTCATTGGTCACTTCCTGGTTGTCCTTAATTGGACTGAACCCAAACCCTAAAACTGGACCTTATTGTTATGAAATATTTGGAATTCTGCTTTTTGACTACAATTTAAGATTTATGTTTTGGCTCCGATTATATGTTTGTTTATTGATTGTCGAATTCCTGCCCTCTCTATGTGACTGATTTTTGTCACACATATTAAGCCATGGTTTTTTTGTTTTTTTTTCCCCAATTGTGACCAATCCCTTGCTGGTTTGGTTTCAATCCATCTGCCAAATCTTTATTCTACTCAGTTATGCTCCTGTAGCTGTAGCTGTTTGTGCTTCTCATTTTTTTCCTTACACTCTTATTTCTGTTTAATAATCTTCTGGATCTGGAATCAGGAGAGGCCTTACATCATTTTGGCGTACCACCCCATGACAATAACCTAAATATTATAACACATGCAGGATTTCTGAAGTGGTGATCTGGGATTCTGTACCCCCGGGATTTTAGCACAACCAGCTGTTAATAACAGTAATAAATTAGCCAGCTCGATATTTCCATGCCCAGAAGGATATATCTTCAGTAAAGTAAATCACTCACTCCCATTAGTTTTCAAAACTCTTGAACCTCTGCATCTTTCACTATTAATTCATTAAAGCTGAAATGGTGGATTCTGTATAATCTGATTGGGGCTGTTACATTTTATGGGGGCCATTTCTCAAAGTGACTCTGACAGCACTTGAAGTTATTAAACTGCTGAATTAAAAAAAGTCAGAGCTGTAATCACTTTTATAAAAGGCATTGGAACGGCTACTTCACCCCACCGTAACAACTCTCAGCTGTCTACCCAAATGGTTAGCGTGTGGCTGAGCCCACATTTGGATTCAGATGGGTTAAGTCAGCACATTAGATGCTGTAAAGAATTCGCCTTGACGTCTGCACACTCCGAGAGGATTCTGAATCACTCTGTGGAGTGCCATACTGGAGTCGGCACAAGCTGGAAATTCTTTATTTCTTGTTTTCTATCCTCCTTGCTGAACTTGTTGAATGTTACCTTCAATTCAGGGTGGAACCATCAGAAGCTTCGTATACCTCCATCCATCTATCCATTCACCCATTTCTGACTAATTAATTCAGTACAGAGTAACCTGCCCCGGATGGGCTGTCCAAATACTGTGAATACGGTGGCGTTTTAGGCATGAAAATTCTGGTGGGTCCTTACAGTATGTGTGCACACTTCTCTTACCTCTAGCGATATTTGTACCACAAAAAAATCAATTAAACAATTGGATGCTGGTGCCTGGTCTGTCATGATTGGCATCAGATCATTGTGATACCTTCTGACATTGTCATCATCTGACAAAATACAGCTATACAGATATAAGCATTAAGTAACGTGAGAGGCTCACATTCACTTGCTGCTTATGTCAATGGACTACTTAAACTGAAATGGACTCAAGTTTAGACATTGAACAGCTTTGAGGTGAAAAAGGGTAAGCCACAATAACATGGACAAAACATCCAAATTGCACACAGCACGTCCAGTAGCGGCACAATCTACCACACAGCCAGGTGTTTGCTGGTCAACCCAAGGCCAGTAAACCATTGAAAAAATGATTTTCTACGTGCACAGCTGTTCTTCCAGCATTAGGATCCCACCCTTCTGTGAAACAGGAGCATCAGAGTGCTGACGTTTTCCCCATGAAGTGAAAGGAGCATACATTGGCTTCCTTATTGAAGTTTAGTGCCATCCTAATCCTCCAAAGTCATAGGTGAAAATCAATTAGTTACAGCTATTGACCTGCATTTGTTTTCAATTACTATATGGGTGCTGCATGGCCCAACTGGGAAAAGCTTGGACTAGATGTACTGTACATGTAATGTATTTTAATCCTGTTGGTGACCTAGAAAGTTCAAGTTACCCATGAGCACATACAGCCAATGGTATAGAGAACACTGCAAGGCCAATTGGTCTGGACCCTCAGCGTGAAGACAATTTCACATTCTACATTAAGCTGTTTTTTTTCTGTATACAGTAAGTAGTTATATGGAGCTTATGAGAGAAAATTAAAAAAAAGTTTAAGACAATCTGAGTGTTGTTATTAATATTTTAATGTTAGAAAAGTTTATTTAGGTATTTTGTTCAACATCTGGTGTGCCTGTGCTCCACTAGGCCTTACTGCAGAATCATTGTTTAGTGTATGTGTGTAATGCATTGGTTGTCATCGCTAGAAATCTATATTTATTTATTTGCAATTAAGTATTTCCTATAAACAAATCAAATACAAGTATGCAATAACAATTCTTTTAATAAAAAAAATATTTATGAAATTACATAAAAAGGAAAAATAAAACCAATCTAATGATGTCCCCCCACGCATCCACACCTTATGTGTTATGGTGACGAGCGGTCAACAAGGAGAAACCGAGAGGAAAGGTGCAGTTGAAAATAAAATAAAGATCAACTGCTGTAAATTTCAAAATGAGAGACAAAACTGAGGTCAAAAATACAGGCACAAGTCAAAAAACATAAAGGGCTTTAGCAATGAAATGTCATTTGAAGAAAGGATGTTTGTCAAAAATTTGTTTTGAGTCAATAAACTCGGATTGCGAAAGACAAATGTTTAACCGGTCTTGTTGTTAACTGAAGGTCACAACAGGATTCTGATGAAGAAGACAAAATGGCAGCAATCATAAGCAAACAAAATGGTGGAAAAAATGGCAGAATATATTTAACAAAATCAAAAGTCAGCTATAAATAAAACACTAATGTTAAATTAGAATTCTAGCACTCTAGAAATCCTCAAAATGAATGCTAGATCTCGAAAAGAGATGAGAAAAAGCACGTGAAAGTTAAATAAAAGCAGGCGATCATGGCAGTATGAGAATCAAGATGCCTGATCTGATTAAGGAGAAGAGAATAGGCGCCGCCGTCCCACGAGACCTCACATCCTATGGGACACAGTTATCAGCAAGGATGGCCGAATATTTGGTGCTGTACTATATCCACAAAATGATGCCATTGGGCAACACTGGTCCCAGTTGCCCCATTAATCCTAGCTGCTGAGAGCTCTAATCAGGTCAGGTTGAGAAAAGATGTCTTCCAAGTGTTAAAAGAAAGAGAATCTGGTGATTTCTAAAAGTTGATTTGCCAGCGACCATCCTGAGGGAAAATAATCTTTGTTGCATAAAGAGAGGGGAGTACAGTCTGAGGTAATAAAAGACAGAAGCCATAAAGGTACCAACATTAGACCAAAGGGCAGCAACACGGGGGCATTCACCATTGTGCTTTTTTTTAAAGTGTGAGCTTTATGTTCATTGGTACATCTTCACTGACAAGGCCATTATTGATGTTCAGATGAACCTGTTCTACTCAAATTTATTTGTTTGCTTGTCCAAATAAACTTACAAATCTGATGTAGTCCAGTGACATACTTTCATTCTGCTTCTGTAGTGATGGCAGATTAATTCTGCCTGTTTAGTAACACTAGGGACCACCTAGAATCAGGGGCAGGCTGGCAGCCTGGTTTCAGGTGCTTCCCCATTACTTCCAGACATGCTAAAGTAGGCGATACTGGCACATTGACAACATTGTTATGTGAGCAGTGGGTAACTGAGCAGCATTGCATATTTCCCTGTCACTTCTCATAGATGTGCGATTTTGTTACTTTTTGCTGCCTTAAATTCTCGTCACTTAGTGCAGCATCTTGTAGAATGTTGTTGTGTGTGTAGGGTAAGGAATGAGTGATTTCACAGAGCCTCTGCCTTTATTTATGGCACACCCTGGTGATAAAACATGCGACGACAACATCCTTGAAGTCAATTCCTGTATTTCCTTTGGGTAGTGAAAGGGTGAGGCAGCAGCTAACATATACTTGATTTTCTAAACATCCCATGTATTGTGATTTTTGGACTCACTTCTTTTGTTTGTATGCTACCTATTCATTGTTGTTTTTTTTTCTTTTAGTGGAATAATTTGTAACTAAACTGAGTCAACCCAACCTCCCCACATAATGTTAAAGCAGAACTACAATTAAACTTTTTGAGGCCTGAGGCACAGAACAAAATCAATATCCCTAAACCACTTGGGAAATGTACAGGTTAGGAATGGTTGATTTACTTCTTTCATACCTAAGCATCAATTGGCATTTCAAGGAACCAACATAAAACATAAATATGAAAAGCACCAAACTTACGTGCTCAGCTTTCCTTCACTGTCTTAACCTTGGTTGTTCTTATTTTGCATTAAAATAAAATAAGCGGGTCTTTATCTTTGGTTTGCTTTGTGTGAGAGTTAGAGAGAGAAAGAGGAAGAGACAGGCCGGTAAAACTCAGTGTAATAAAAGGTGGTTGCGGTGAGGTAAGCATTTAGGTATGAAGTGGAGCGATGATCTGTCTGTGTCTTCTTTCTTTGGCTTCGTGAGAGCCTGGCAGACGGTGGAAGACAATGGAGCGAGCACTCTGCGTGATCACAGGGCATCACCGGTTTAATTTCAACAGTCCAGCGTATCATAGACACACAAAAGTATCAAAATACAGCTAAACACCAGCAAAACCAAGGAGCTGGTGGTGGACTTTAGAAAGACCAGGCCCATCATGGACCCCATGATCATCAGAGGTGACTGTGCAGAGGGTACAGACCTGTAAATACCTGGGACTGCAGCGGGATAAAAAACTGGACTGGACTGCCAACGCTAATGCTCTGTGCAAGAGAGGACAGAGCCGACTATACTTCATTAGAAGGCTGGCGTCCTTCAACATCTGCAATAAGATGCTGCAGATGTTCTATCAGATGGTTGTGGTGAGCGCCGCCTTCTACGCGGTGGTGTGCTGGGGAGGCAGCATAAAGAAGAAGGACGTCTCACACCTGGACAAACTGGTGAGGAAGGCAGGCTCTATTGTAGGCACAGAGCTGGGCAGTCTGACATCTGTGGCAGAGCGACGGGCGCTGAGCAGACTCCTGTCACCGTCCTGCTCCACTGACAGACTGAGGAGACCCCACACTATGAGACTCTTCAATTCCACCTGGGGGGGTAAACGTTAACATTATACAAAGTTATTGTCTGTCTGTTATATCTTCATTGTTATCACTCTTTAATTTAATATTGTTCTTTATCAGTATGCTGCTGCAGGAGTATGTAAATTTCCCCTTGGGATTAATAAAGTATCTATCTATCTATCTATCTATCTATCTATCTATCTATCTATCTATCTATCTATCTATCTATCTATCTATCTATCTATCTATCTATCTATCATTAGTGCAAGTTTGTTTATCGTTTACTTCATAGAAACACATACGTCCATTAACCTTTATAGTATCTTGCACTGTCTTTACTACTTGCAAGTAATTTCAATGCACACACAACCACACATTTTATGTATAAATTAATATCGAAATAATCAACGTAGACCTCTTGTTTTTTATTTGATCCATGAGTGGTCCATTTGATCAGGTATGATAATATGCGCCCATCTCAGTGGAGCCTTTTTCTCTACGGACAGAGCCACCTGTTTTTGTCGCTTCCTCTTGCTATATAAATAAATGTTGTTGTTGTTGTTGTTCACGTGGCCTAAGTGGGTACAAGGAAATGTCTGCCATGCTGCTGTTGCCAGTGTATGATGTCTAACAACAGAATAGGCTGGTAACACCAATTTTTAGGCCCTTATTTGGTGTTTTTATTGTCATTTTTGATTTTGTTCACCCTTCTTTTACTTGTTTTGCCTATTTTTAAATTTTTCTTCCTAACCCTAGCATAGATATACAGATGCAGACACTTGTCCTTTCATTAAGATGGCCATACCAACTGTATCCAGTGGCTCAAGCTCTGTCAGGCCGCATGTTGATCATAAGTGAGCAGCCCTTTTTCATGCCCATCTACAGATTATCAATTGGTGTGAGATCTGAATTCTGACTCAGCTTCGTGAGGACGTTCACATTGTTGTTTTGAAGCCATTTCTTTATAGCTTTGGCTTTAAGGCCAGGAGGTTGTCAAAAACAGAGCTTGTTGAATCCAATTGAGGCATTCCTTGTCTAATTCTGGGCTCAACAAGAAATTCATTGTTGTTGTTGTTGTCTTCTCCCAAGGCGCAGGTTTCTTTGCAGACTGCATCAGGCTTTTCTCCAGGATGTCTCCATATTTTGCTGTACTCATTTTACCCTCACAAGCCTTTCATGGCCTACTGCAGAGAAGCATCCCCACAGCCTGACACTGCCACCATCATGCTTCATTGACATTTAGGTTGATGGCCAAAATGAATCTTCTTCCAGCTGACTTTAGAGTCTCATATGTGCCTTCTGTTATTATTTTTTTTTAACAGTGGCCTTCTCTTTCCCACTGTCTCATAAAGCTGCAACTGTTGAAACTCCTGGGCAACGGTTATTGTCTTCACAGCCCTGCCAATCTAAACCACTGTAGCTTGTGACTCCGTTGGTGTTCAAAGAGGTCTCTTTGTGGTCACCCTGACTTGCTGCCTTCTTACATGATCACCCACTTTTTGGGGTTGGTCTGCTCCAGTCATGTCATACTCTTTCCATTTCTTAATGATTGATTTAACTGGAGTTTCAGTGAGTTTCATATTTTATCGTCTTCTTTCCCTGACTTGTGCTCTTCATGGAGTTGCTCGTTGTGTTCTTTTGTCTTCCTTGTGTACAGTGCATCCGGAAAGTATTCATAGTGCATCACTTTTTCCACATTTTGTTATGTTACAGCCTTATTCCAAAATGGATTAA
Source organism: Polypterus senegalus (assembly GCF_016835505.1). NCBI lineage: Eukaryota > Metazoa > Chordata > Cladistia > Polypteriformes > Polypteridae > Polypterus > Polypterus senegalus. Next base: position 131,793,113 of record NC_053168.1, read on the forward strand.
ATTCATTTTTTTCCTCAGAATTCTACACACAACACCCCATATTGACAACATCTATCTATCTATCTATCTCAAAGTTTACTTGAGGTTTTTGCAAATTCATTAAAAATAAAAAAACTGAGACATCACATGTACATAAGTATTCACAGCCTTTGCCATGAAGCTCCAAATTGAGCTCAGGTGCATCCTGTTTCCCCTGATCATCCTTGAGATGTTTCTGCAGCTTAATTGGAGTCCACCTGTGGTAAATTCAGTTGATTGGACATGATTTGGAAAGGCACACACCTGTCTATAGAAGGTCCCACAGTTGACAGTTCATGTCAGAGCACAAGCCAAGCATGAAGTCAAAGGAATTGTCTGTAGACCTCCGAGACAGGATTGTCTCAAGGCACAAATATGGGGAAGGTTACAGAAAAATTTCTGCTGCTTTGAAGGTCCCAATGAGCACAGTGGCCTCCATCATCCATAAGCAGAAGAAGTTCGAAACCACCAGGGCTCTGGCCGGCCACCTAAACTCAGCGATTGAGGGAGAAGGGCCTTAGACAGGGAGGTGACCAAGAGCCCAATGGTCACTCTGTCAGAGCTCCAGATGTCCTCTGTGGAGAGAGGAGAACCTTCCAGAAGGACAACCATCTCTGCAGCAATCCACCAGTCAGGCCTGTATGGTAGAGTGGCCAGACGGAAGCCACTCGTTAGTAAAAGGCACATGGCAGCCCGCCTGGAGTTTGCCAAAAGGCACCTGAAGGACTCTCAGACCATGAGAAATAAAATTCTCAGGTCTGATGAGACAAAGATTGAACTCTTTGGTGTGAATGCCAGGCGTTACGTTTGGAGGAAACCAGGCACCGCTCAACACCAGGCCAATACCATTCCTACAGTGAAGCATGGTGGTGGCAGCATCATGCTGTGGGGGGCAGGAACTGGGAGACTAGTCAGGATAAAGGGAAAGATGACTGCAGCAATGTACAGAGACATCCTGGATGAAAACCTGCTCCAGAGAACTCTTGACCACAGACTGGGGCGATGGTTCATCTTTCAGCAGGACAACGACCCTAAGCACACAGCCAAGGTATCAAAAGAGTGGCTTCAGGACAACTCTGTGAATGTCCTTGAGTGGCCCAGCCAGAGCCCAGACTTGAATCCGATTGAACATCTCTGGAGAGATCTTAAAATGGCTGTGCACCGACCTGATGGAGCTTGAGAGGTGCTGCAAAGAGGAATGGGTGAAACTGGCCAAGGATAGGTGTGCCAAGCTTGTGGCATCATATTCAAAAAGACTTGAGGCTGTAATTGCTGCCAAAGGTGCATCGACAAAGTATTGAGCAAAAGCTGTGAATACTTATGGACATGTGATTTCTCAGTTTTTTTATTTTTAATAAATTTGCAAAAACCTCAAGTAAACTTTTATCATGTTGTCATTATGGGGTGTTGTGTGTAGAATTCTGAAGAAAAAAATGAATTTAATCCATTTTGGAATAAGGCTGTAACATAACAAAATGTGGAAAAAGTGATGCGCTGTGAATACTTTCCAGATGCACTGTAGGTTAGAGCCCCATACTGACTGATCACAAGCTGGTCCTTCCACACACAGGTGCATTTATAGTGACTTCTATAACCACCTGGCTGCACCAGTGATGATTTAGAGGTGTCAGGGTGAATACTTATGCCATTAATTATTTTATGGACATTGACCTCAGTTTGAAATGTTATCTGATAAATTGTACTTTTAGATTTTGCTGTCTGTTGAAGGAGGCGATGATGTACAGTAATAGCTTACCTGTTACAGTTTTTAATGTCTTTCTCTTCTTTTCGTATCTCAACAGGTATCGTTTCCAAATCTTTTGAATGCCGTCTTAAAGGTCAGGGTGCCACTTTTGTGCAGACAGATGACGCGTTTCTGGCAGCAAATGAAGAACCGGTGCCCGCCAGAGAAAGAGAACCACAAGGCTCCAGAAAACGTCAGACTTCAGAATCAGAGCCCCTTCAGCAGGTCATCATAATTCAAGGCCTCCCAGAGGAGTCAGCGGCAGCAACCCTTCAGACATTGGCCATGGCTGGTCAGGTAGCAGAAGTGGTGCACATCACTGAAGATGGTCAAGTCATCACCACCAGTGGAAATGCAGCTCATATGAGCAACATGATTCCTAGCCAGATACGCATACCAGCAGGCACCACCCAGGTTGTGGTGGTAGAAACCCCCATGGAAGCCAGTGAAGATGGCCAAGAAATGCTTCCCAGGCAGGATGTGGCAATTCAAGGGGCACCTTCGGCTTCAGCATTGGATGCCCTTTTGTGTGCCGTCACAGAGATTGGGGCAATGAAAGAACGATTGGAGCAGCAGGGGGATTCAACAGTTGGGCCGGAAGACGAGGGTACTGCAGACAGATATGAGACTGAGGGAGCATTGACTGATTCCTCCAGCAAAGCAATGACTGAAGCCATTCACATTTATCAGGAGGCAGAGGAAGGAACAGAGCCAATGGAGGTGGTGACCCAGGTTGTGCAGTCATCAGATGTACCATCTCCTCAAGGTTCAGCTCCGCTTGTTTATAAAGATGTGGTACAAGGTGTGGTGCAGTTTGCAGTTTGTGACATGGCTACAGCTGGTCACCTTATGGAAGAAGGCGTAACTCGTGTAATTGTCAACGATGAAGGAACAGTTCACATGGTGGCAAGAGATGGACCCCAGTTAATAATGCAAGAGGAAAGTGGCAGCACAGTGACGGTACCAAGTGAAGATGTGGACATGGTCAGCTCAGACAGAGAGATCTCACAGATTATTGTGACAGAAGAAATCGCACGTGCCATGGTTGAAGGATGTGGTCAGACCTTCACGGAAGGAAGTACACATTACATAGTCACAGAGCTTGGCAATGGAGCCTTGGAAGTCAAAGGAGCCGTGTACTCAGAGCCGGACCAAGGTCAGTGCCAAGAGGAAAGCTACACTGTAGAAGACGACGGCGGCAATGAAGTGGCTGAGTCCGACACCATCACCACAGCAGTCGTAGAAGAGACGGTGACTGACGTCGAAGTCTTCATGGATGGTCAGTCTCAAGAGCACATCCCCTGTCATGGGAGCGACGCCGTGGAGTAAAGAAATGCAGAAGTCGCATATTACTGGCAGAAAAAGAAGGTGGTCAGGATCAAGTAAAAACAAAATAAAACGTTTCAGGGACATTTTTGAAATCCATCGTATCTTCACCGGGATGAAAACAATTCTTGCATATGAATGAAAGGAAAAGAAATTAAAATATTTTTCATTCTTACTATGACAAGGAAAAATATTTTGAGGCAACTTCATTAAGAAAGATGCTACGTTTGTCCCTCACAAAGGCAAATTCAAGTGAATCATTTTGTAAAGGAGGGACACTTTCAAGAAGGCGCAGCCAGAAGTGATTTTCTTGTTTATTTACATTGAAATTTCATTAAAAGAAAAAAACAAAAACAAGTAAGTAGCAGAAACCAACCGACTGACAGACATACGCTCTCAAATTGTTTTATCTGTCAGCAATTTTATAGAGATCTCATGCCTGAGTTTTTGGCTTTATTTTCTATATTGTTTTGTTTTTCTTAAATTCCTAAGAATTATGGGAAAGAAAGAAGGCTGTGCATTTTATGTTTTCATTATTGCTACCAAATTCTGAAATAGCGGAGTAAGATAAATAACCAATTTGACGATGACTCCACTCCCTTTTGTGTTCTGTGGGCCCTGCTCACGTTTTGTAATCATTCATGCTTCCGTCTGTAAATCTTTAATTAATAGAGCACCTGTGCTGAATTGAACATTCACATTCATAACTCTTGCTTTGAATAAATAAATAAAGTGAGTGATTTTTTTTTTGTTCTGTTTTTTCTCTTTTGAAAGGTACGTTTTAGAAAGTATTCATCGACTAGAATTATGCCGCTCGTTTTTAGTAAACTGATCTTTTTCTAACTATCCATTGATTTTTTTCAAACCTGCTTAATGCAGTTCTAGCTTGTAGGGACTGAAGCTTATCCTGGTCAGATGGGACGCTGGGTCCATCAGAGGGGGCACACACTCCCCCTCACAGGCCAATTAGAATATCCATCCATCCATCCATTATCCAACCCTGCTATATCCTAACTACAGGGTCACGGGGGTCTGCTGGAGCCAATCCCAGCCAACACAGGGTGCAAGGCAGGACGCCAACCCACCGCAGAATTAGAATCATTGTTTAACTAAATCTGCACATTTTTGAGAGATGGGAGACAAATTACAGTATGAAGAAGATGAAAAAACGACAAGCAAACGTGGCAAGTGTACTGAACTACATGGGATGATGCCTGATATGAAGAACTGGAATTGGGAGACTGAACACGGTCGGGGGTAAACTCAAGATTGTGATCAGAAGTCAAAGGATTTCATACACAAGGCCCAGGACGTGAAATAATAGAAACAGAGTGAGAAGATCAGAAAGCAAACGTTCAAGAGCCGCCAGGAAGTGTGGCTGCCAGCGAGTTTCCTTAAGGATTCCAGCATAGACTGACACACAGAATTGAGGAAAGTGCCAGTGACCCCCAACCCCCCAATGAGCACTGCAGTGGGAGGCGGAGCCGGCAGCGTAAACGTGAAGTCGGGAAAAGGCAATGGAGAGCAGCGAGGAAAGAGCCATGGGTGGCGAGAGTGGTGGCGCTGGTGCCAAACCCCTTCCAGGTCATCAGTACATTCGTCATACTGAGCATCAGAGTTTCTTGATTCTTGAATGATGTAAAGTGCTGGAATGCACCTTCTTCTTTAAGTTATGGAGTACTTGGTTAATATTATACCAAGCTGAAATAAGACGGTTAATCATGAGGACAAATAGGATCTGGAGAATGAAGAAAAGGAAAGAAGAAAAAGAAAAGTGAAATCAGACACTGCGACCGTCCGAATTCTGTGATCAGCAAGGCCAAAAGACTAAGGTACCAAAGCAAAAAGGCCAGCCAAGAGTCAGCGTAGTTCGAGAGACACCAATGAGAGCCGCACTAGAAAGCATTCATACAGCGGAGATTTAGGAAAGTATTCAGACTCTCCATACTTTACTGTGTTGAAGATTTTGTTTTAAATTGTCAATGTTCACCCATTAATCTACACTCAATAACCAAAATGGCAAAGTGAAAATGGGTTTTCAGAAAGGTTTGTAAATGAAGTAAAAGTCATGAAAGCTGAAGTCTCTCCTCCAGGTGTTCATGTCCTTGTGCCTGAATTTTCCTTGTGATCCGTCGAGTATTCGATTGGAGTCCAAGTGAATTGATCGGACATCATTTAGAAAGGCACACGTGTTACCTTGAGGACAGAAGGTCTTCCGATTCACACTGCATTTCAGCTCAAAAACTAAACGGTGAAGTCTGAGGAACTCTCTGTAGACCTCCATGATCAAATTTTGATGAGGCATCGATCAGAGCGAGGGGAGAAAACCATTTTTACAGATATGAGTGTTCCCAGGAGCACAGAGGTCTCAATGATTGGGAAATGGAAGAAGTTTGGATCCACCAGGACGCCTCCTTGACTTGGCCATCCAGCCCAAACCGACTAACCAGGCAAGAGGGCAATGGTCACTCACTCTTAACAGATCTTCAGAAGATCCTGTGTTGAGATGGTTGAACCAGTCAGAGGGCAGCAGCACTCCATCAATCAGGCATTTATGGTGGAATTAAAGGCATGTGAGAGTTAAAAGGGCTCAGAGAGATTTGATGAGATAAAAAATTCAGCACTTTGGGTAGAAGTCCAAGCGCAATCTCTGATGAAGACCACCTGCATAACATCAACTCTACAGTGAAGTGTGGTGGTGGCAGTGCCATACAATGGGGGAGCTTCTTCGCGGCAGGGACAGGGAAACTGGTCAAAAGTGAGGGAGGGATGAATGCTACCAAATCCACCGTGGTCCTTGAAGAAAACTTGCACCAGAGTGCACACGACCTGAGACTGGGTCAACGGTTCACTTTTCAGTATGACGATGACCCAAAGCCGGAGTCTCCTTTGGTAGCCATGATAGCCCTGAGTCCGTATGGCAGGTCTGGGTTTTTTTTTCTTATTTTGGTGCCCTTAAAGTAATAATTTTAATATACTGTGGGGTCTCTAGTAACTATTGTGGGACCCTACTGGGCTCATTCCCTGTGCTGTGTCACTTTAGCACCCCTTCTTCCTTTGCCCGCCAAGTGTCACTAGTTAACGCTCACCATTTTTGACAATCCCATTGCCTTCCTAGGACTTGGCGTTGATGTGATTTTGTTGGTTTTTAGATTCTGACAATGTGCTCCAAACACACACCTGAGCTTTCTTCATCAAAATATGAACATTTTCAGGCAAAAAAAAAAAAAATCAAAAATGTCTTTTTTTTTTTTTTTTTTCTAAAGCCGAGCTCCATTTAATTTTCAGCCGTGTAGAAGGAGGACTGCTGCTCTCCGCCGTCGGATTGTGCTGTCTGACATCCTGTTGCGGCTTTGATCTCCTAATTAACGGCACTTCTGTATATATTAGCTAAGGCCGATTTGCATTTTTAATCCAATACCCAGCACACTTAAAAGAGGGAGAGCTGCCTCGGCACGACGACGGAGGAGGAGGAGGAGGAGGAGGAGGAAGTGCAGCCCGCTATCCGGTTTTCTTCCTTTTTGCGTCCTCCGGCTCCACCAGGCTTAGCGTGGCTGGTTAACCTTTCAGCTGCACTCGGGGGTGTCGACACCGACATGCTGCAGTTTACCATTAGTGATTTATGTAGGATAAATATGTCTCAGGTGGCATTTAATCCTTCATAAAACCAGTGTAGCTTGCAGTGTCAAACCAGAACATCTGATTGTACACACGTCGGGAATAGCAGGCCGCGCCAGAAAGGTTACGTGCGGGGCGCTTGTAACCTTGCAGATGCACTGAATCAGGAGGACTGGCAGCCAGCCGGCCGCCTTCTCCTCTCCTCGCGGTGCCGTGGTCACCCAAGCCTAACGTGAAGCCTCTGAGCAGACGCGAGACCCTCGGCCCTCAGTGAGCTGCCCTCCGAGGCTCGGCCATTCCAACTGACTCCCCGGGATTCTGTCTGATTTCTGCTTAGCAGAACTCGGAATGTTGAAATAAAAAAAATACATTGAGGTCAATGAAAGAATAGCGGGGGGGCTTTAAGGGATTAGGAAATAAGGGTAAAAAAATAAATGGGGGTAAATAAAGAGAATAACAGAAAGGGGGTAAAAAGAGAGGAATAAACCAGAAAGTAAGGGGGTATGGGGGGCTAATGAAGGAATAACACAGTCAAACATGGGGGTAAAATAAAGAAATAACACACAGTTGGGGGGAAAAGTAACAGAATAGTAAAAGGGTACAAACAGATAGTAACAGGAAATTGGGGGGTCGATATAAATAAAACAATTGGGGGGGTTAGGAAATGACGTAAAAGATAAAGGAATAACACGGTGACAGGATAAAAAAGGAGCAAAAAGTGGGGGGCAAAAGAAGTGGATGGGAATGGGGGATAAGGGGTAAAAAAATTAAAGGAATAAATGATGGGACTAACGCAGTGGGGGGGTTAAGAAATGGAGGAAAAAAATGAAAGGAATAACAAATCGGAGGTAAAAAAGAAAATGAGAATAAAACAGAAAGGAATAAAAAGTAGGGGGGCAGCCAATAAAGGTAAAATACAGCAGGGGGGTTAAGAAATGGGGGTAAAAAGTCAGTAAGAGTGGGGGAAATTAAAGAAAAAGGAATTAACAGTAACAATGAAAAGTAAAGGATTCATGAAGGAGTAAAAAAAATAAAAAATGAATAAAAAGAAGTGGGGAGGCCAAGAAAGGAATTACATGGGGGGGGGGGCAGAAATTGGGTTACAAAAAATAAAGAAATAACACAGTGGAGATAAAAGAAATAAAACAAGTTGGGTAAACAAGTAAAGGAATAAAAAGTTGGGGGGCAATGAAAGAAAAACACAAATGTCGGAGACAATTAAGAATTGGCTAAAAATCAATGACAGAGGGGGCTCAAAAAGTAAGAGAGCAATAAAGGGGTAAAAAAAGAAATTAAAGTGGGGGCACACAATGGGGGGGTCAGAAACGGGGATAAAAAAGAAATAATAACTGAGGAAGGGAAAAAGATACACAAAAAATAATAATAATAATAATAATAATAATAATAAAGGATTGATACATAAATAAACACACGCACACACCAGAATGACTATAAAGTGATCAAATTTAAAAGATAAAAACTTCTGAATTGGCAGTCCCAGTCCCAGTCTGAGTGAGGTGCTATTCAGGCGTAATGCTGGTGGGGTGAAGGAGCCCCCCGTTGCATTTCTTGACCCTCTTCTGCTGAACGATTTATTGGCTGACAATCCTCAGCATTTGGGTGTCACAGAGAGGATGTGCAGCGTTGTTCACAATGGCACTCAGTTTTGCTTTAATTAATTTAATTTGCTACGACCTCCGGGGGTCCTGAGTGCTTCCCATTCAGTTTAGTAGAACCCCAGTTGTTGTAGAAATAGAAAAAAATAAGAATACAAAAAGTGTGTAATGAAAAAGTAAAAGAAAAGAGATTATTATTAAAAATAGTAATAAGAAATGTGATCTGTTAGGGGTGCCAAGTCTGTCGGTGCGTCCCGGATCCAATTTGCTTTTTCTCTTTCTGTAAAATGCATCCGACATTTTTGTCCATCTCTCCTTAGCACTCTTCATCCATCTATTACTGATGCACTTTAATCCAGTGAAGGATTTCAGGGGCTGCAGGCTGTCCGAACGGCACAGTGTGTGAGGCTGGAGCCAACCCTGGACGGGACGCCCGCTCCTGGCACACTCCCCTACCCACACTGCTTCACAACAGGGTTGGTGATCTGACTGATCTGCTTGATTTGGGAATGCAGGAGGACAACGGAGTTCTGGGTGAAGCTCACACAGACATGGGGAGAACGTGCAGACTGCACACGGGCAATGGCCAGGACTCTGGCGCTGTGCCTCTCAGTTTCATTCCTCTCAGATCTGCTCCTCAAGGGCCACGTTGTCTTTTGAATTTAACTGCCAAGCATCAGCGGGGTGTAAATCTCAGAGGTTACGTTTTCAGGCAGCCTTGTCTTAGTGGATGAACAGATAGATGCCTGCTGGGTAACGCCATCCATCACTGTGGTATATAGCGCCTTGAAACTCTGTGAATTAAGCAAGTTGGAATCACAAAATGGGTGGCTGGGAAATCCTGAATGTCAGCTTTGTCGGGTCCAAAAAGAAACCATCTTCTTAATTTTTAAACAGCGCCTTTCCACAGAGCGCAGAACCACCAGGCAGGTTTAGTGGGAGTACAGGGAGGTTCAGCGAGCCTGTGGTGGGGATTAAACCAGTGACCATCTTCAGATTCCACCTGAGCCACACGTCTGGTCACCCAGGAATGTGAAGTCTTGAGAGATAAAGCTGATGTGGCACAATGAAAATTTGGGAAAGGGTTAAGGAGAGATGAGACCCCCATTGAGGAGGAGCAGTTTGGTTTTATGACAGGGTAGAGGAACAACTGATGCCATCGAGACAGATGATGGAGAAACATCGAGAAAAACAGACAGGTTTGCATATGGCGGAGAAGGCTTATTATGATAGTGGGCCCTGTCAACAAGTCTGGGGGGTGCATGAGAGGGGAAGAAGGACCAGGGAAGTGTGTGAGGAATGTCCAGGATGTGTATGAGGAGGTTAAAAGTAATGGGGTTACAGAGCAGGTGTCCCAGTTAGAAGAGGTCTGCACCGGGGACCATCTTGTAGTCCTGACCACTTTGATCTGCTTGTGGATGTACTGAGTCACAGACCTGAAGACCATTCCCCCTGGCGCAGGCATCCGGCTGATGGCATTATGTTGTGTGGCACCAGAGAAGAGGAAGTGGAGAGGGAAGTTGAAAGAATGGAGAAGAGCTTTGGAAGATAAAGAGAGTTAAAGATAAACAAGAAGACAGAATATGTGAGGTTTAATAAGGATCAGAATTCATAAGTTAGCCTGCAAGGAGAGCCATTAAAAAGAGTGGAGAAGATTAAATATTGAGGATCAGTGGAGGCCCAAGATGGAGAATTAAATACAGAGATAAGCCACAGAGTGCAGAGTGGTATGGGACAATTGGAAGAAGGTCTCAGGGGGATTGTGTGCTCGAAGAATTAAAGGTTAGGTTTTGAAGACAGTGGTGAGACCAGCAATGGAGTATGGAGTGGCGATACAAACAGTGAAGGTAGCACAGCAAGAGAAGAAAAAGGGAGAGGTGGCAGAAATGAGAAGCTGGAGGTGGATGTGGGGTGTTACAAGAAGGACAGAATAAGAAACGAGACAATCAGAGGTACATGTGAGTCATGTTGGTGTTTGTTCATATAATGCAATTTTACAACGTGTGTGCAATCTGAAGACGCGGCTGGATACTCGACGACAGTCACGGCTTGAAAAAAACAGACTTATTTGGTAAGTTTTTATGTTTTCACTTTCAGTTGGAGCCCCAGTGCCCCATGGGGTTCATTGTAAAACACCAGGACAAGCTGTGCAGTTTTTAAAAGTTACAGGAAATTTGTATCTTCAGAACACAATTTTATAGAAAAAATGTCCTTGGCTTCAAAAATACCAAACTTATTTTTAAAGAATGAATTATTTATAGCAAAGAGGGACTCTAGTGGCATGTAGACTGGTGAGGCAGTCAGTCTGTCTTTTATAAAGTAGCTCAGCATGATCTGCTGGGGTCCGTCAGTGGTGTGTTCTGCTCCTGCTCTGTTTAATGCTTGCATGGACTCGGTGCTGGGCAGGGCGAGGGGTCCAGCGGCTGTGGGGCGTCTGCTGGTGAAGGAAGATTCATGGATCTTGACTTTGTCAACGATGCTTCATGGAGTCAATGGAGGCTCTGATCGGGGTTCTCAGTGAGGAGTCTGAGTGTCTGGGCTTGCAAGTGTCCTGAGAAAAACCAACATCCAGGCCTTTAATGACGTCTTGAGCACAGCCATCAGCAGTGTGTCTGTCTGCGGAGAGAGTGTCGACCTCGTCGAGAGGTTTACTTACCTTGGCAGTGACATTCATGTCTCTGGTGACTCTTCTATGAAGTCAGTAGACGGATTGGGAGAGCATAGGGGGGTCATGAGGTCGCTGGAAAGGGGTGTGTGGCACTCCCGATATCTGCAAAAGGACGAAGGTCCAAGTCTTTAGAGTCCTGCTGCTTCCTGTCTTGCTATATGGTTGTGAGACATGGACGCTATCCTGTGACCTGAGACGAGGACTGGACTCCTTCGATACTGTATCTCTTCAGAGAGTCATTGGGTGCCATTGGTTTGACTTTGTGTTGCTCATGGACACCTGAATGAGTCACATTATCTGCATTGTGAGGGAGTGTCAGTTACGGCACTATGGCCATGTGGCACGATTCCCAGAGGGTGATCCGGCTCACAGGACCCTCGTTGTTGAGGACCCGAGCGGCTGGACCAGGCCAAGGCGATGCCCAGGTAAAACCTGGCTGCAGCAGATAGAGGGTCATTTCTGGGGGGTGGGACTGGACCGTGTGTCCGCCAACCGGGATTGCGAGGTGGGTCATCGTGTGGTGGGTGTAGCAATGCGCTGTGCCAGTGTATGCTCCCCAACCTTGGCATAATCGTAAAGTGATGTAAGGTACGAGGGCGATTCAAAGAGTTTTTGCACTTTTATATTTTCGTTGGAAACGGTGAAGGCGGGAGGAGTAGTGATTGGTCGAGTCTGAGAGTGTCATGTGACTAGTTCTGTCTGGCAGAGCCGGCTGCCCTTGCAGTTTAGTATAAGAGTTGTCACCCTGTGCTGAAGATGGCTGCACCAAAGAGGAACAGTGTCCTGTCATACGCTTTCCGTGGGCAGAAGGTGTCCCAGGAGCAGAAATTCATCTCCGCCTGTGTGCTCAGTATGGGGATAAAGTTCTCTCTTGTAGAGTCGTCTATGAGTGTTTGAAAATGGCCGTACTAGTGTGACAGATGCAGAGAGCGCTCCGGACGTCCAGCTACAGCCACGACCACAAGGAATGAGGAAAGAAAGCAGCGGTGCATCAGTGGCTACGCACTCAAACCAAAACCATTTTTTGCTGATGGCATTCAAAAGTCGGTATGACGCCAGAAAAATGGCACCGCAAAGGAAGGTGACTACGTAGAAAAGCGATGTCATTTGTTTTTGAAATTCTTAATAAAGAGTTAAAAAAAACTGTTTGAACGTCCCTCGTATTCCAGTCAGTAATTGTGCGAAACTAAACCAGTTGGAAAATCAGAAACACAACCAAGGAGACGACACAAAGCGCAGCCAGGCGGCTGACATGCTGGACAGTAAAACACAAGATGTCTTTATGAGGAGCAACTCGGTGGCGTAAAACAAGAAGCATTCCTACTACCACTGAATACAACGCCAAACAACGGTGAGCTTTGGGGACTTTTTAATGGTTTTGGCTTCAGAGAAGATGACTTTGATGCTTCCTATCTGACTCCAGCTGAGCGAAGACATGCATCGCAGGCTGCAGGGGGTTAAGGCCGAGTTCTGCTGGTCAAAAACGCCATTTCAGCATGGAAGGAAATCCGAGACACATAAGAACAGGCGTGCTCTCAAAATTAAAATGACATTAAAATGAAGAGAAAAGGAGTTAATTAGCAGTGAAAACTACTCGCCGAATAACAAAACGGTTAGAATGAAAACTTGCAGCCACTGCAGCCCACCAGACCTGGAGTTGGACACCCCCGGACTCTGGGGTCCAAGTTATTGTGCACTACAGTCGGTGTCAGAGGCCTAGCAGCAGTAGTGTAGTCCTGGGTATACGTGGGTATACAGTATATACCAACTTCTTATTAGGTCATTACAGCGCATACCCACTTCTAAATCCCCCTGTTATGGGTATACGCTGCAGTGTAAGAGGGTATACGGCGTATACCCACTTCTTATTAGGTCATCACAGCGCATACCCACTTCTAAATCCCCCTGTTATGGGTATACGCTGCAGTGTAAGAGGGTATATGGCATATACCCACTTCTTATTAGGTTGTCACAGCGTATACCCACTTCTAAATCCCCTTGTTATGGGTATACGCGGGTATAGCAGCGTATACCAACTTATTAGGTCGTCACAGCGTATACCCACTTCTAAATCCCCCTGTTATGGGTATACACTGCAGTGTAAGTTACATCCACACTGACACGCTGATACGCATTTATGTGCTGCAGGCACGTCATATTTTTTTCTGTTATTGTCTGTTTTGGTTACGTTTTGTTAGAACTAATGATTGGTTAGGGCAAACGGATTGTGCCAATCAGAGGCAGAGTAAGGCAGGACATGCCGTTCCTTTGCTAAACCGGGAAAAATATCCTTTGCTGCCACCTTCCTATCGGTCCATTGTTACACCCCAAAATATGTCCTCACGTGAAAAGTTAATATGACCAAGTTAATAGTGAAAATGAAGCGAACCATCCAAATGACCTCGTGAAGCTTCATCATTGCTACTATCCAGCCGGGCAGGTAGCCACAGCCTCTCAGTCTCCAGCCCCAGTCGAAGGGGGTGCTGACGGTGGAGGTGCTAAATCTTAGATTGACGTTGCAAATTCAATGGAAGAACACGTCAACCACGGTGAGTACTTTATAATAGTAAGATTTATAAATTATGTTAATCCAGCGTTTCTACAGCATTAACTAGCAGCTTTTTTATTTAGTTGCATTTATTTTTTGTTGTTCCAATTTGCTCATGCAGCCTGTGGTTAGTGTGAAGTTAGCTTCCTTGACTTTCATTAGCATCAAAGCTGCTAGCTGTCAACAAATTCCGGTTGGTTGCATTTTAAAACGCAGATATTTCAACCCGACTTTCACATCAGTGCTTATTTTTGAGTCTAGACAGATTAACAGGTGTTGGGGAGAGTTTATAACGTTACACTTACAGCATTTTCTCGAACACTAGCCGGTGTCCAAACGGCCCGGACATTAAAGCATTTCTAGCCAGGTACGCCATTCTTCCTGAGAAATGCTGAGTTTAAACTTGTAACTGTTATTGTGTTGGCTAATGTTATTTTTTTTGTAGACACCAATAATGAATGGCCACAGGCTGCTACAAAACTTGGGGGCTAAATTTACAGCATAGCCACTTCTCCAGACACCACTACACGGCCGCCTACCAGATCTGCAGAGGAAACGAAGTTTAGCGGGAAGATCTGAAGGTGAGATTATACGCTCACAGAGCAAATTCTTGGCTCCATTGCATTAATACTTACCGGGGTTTGGGGGGTGGGGGGTCCAGCTCTGGTCCTGGTGGGCCACAGTGGCTGCAGGTTTTCATTCTAACCCTCTTCTTCATTAGTGAGCCATTTTTGCTGCTCGTTTGGCGTTCATTGTAATCGACGTGACTCGGAACCCCTCAGTTGTTTCTTTTTCCTTAATGAGACACAAAACAAGACCAGCTAACCTGAAAATAAAGAAAGATGAAGGTCCCAGTCATGTTGGTCTGCTCAGGCCACCAAAACATCTTGACGGTGGTCTTAGAAAAAACAGAAAAATCAACAGTCTGCTGTGGCAGAACGAGAGCAGCGACAAGTCGAGGTATTCAATAACGGCTTTAATTAACAGCGAGAATTGGCTTCTCATTAAGAAGCTGGTTGGAGTGAAACTGGCTGGAGTCTGAAGCCCCAGTTTAGCTGGTCGTCTGTCGGCTCGTTTCACGTCTCATTTCCGTTTGGCCGCCATTTAATGAAGAAACGAATAAATTCAGAGGACTGAATCCTTCAAAACAGGGCTATGAAAATGAAGGGGAAAGGAGTTAATTAGCAGTGAAAACTTCTCACTGATTAGGAAAAGGGTTAGAATGAAAACCTGCAGCCACTGCGGCCCACCAGGCCTGGAGTCGGACACCCCTGGGCTCGGGCGTCCTGCTCTCAGGACAACCTCAGTTCTTCATGGCATCCTTCCATTGAGATTCTGGTAGATGTTGACCTCACGCGTTTTCTGCAGATCTGTCAGCTACACATTTGTGCTGTGAACCTCCTGCTCTACCACCTCATCCCAAAGACGTGCCACTGGATTGAGATCCGGGGACCGGGCAGGCCACTGAAGAGCTAGCTCATTGTCATGTTCAGGAAAGCAGCTTTGCGTTGTGACGTGCTGCATTATCATGCTAGGAGTAGCCATTAGAAGATGGTGGCCGTGATTGGTAACAATACTCTAATAGGCCGTGGCATTCAAGAGATGACCGATTGGCATTAATGGGCAGTGTGCCAAGAAAACATTCCCCATGCCATTACACCACCTGGACTGTCGACATAAGGCAGATTGGGTACATGGATTCATGCAGTTGGCACCAAATTCTGAGCGTACCTTCTGTGTGCCTCATCAGAAATGGAGATTCGTCAGCCCAGGCTACGTCTTCTCAATCTTCAGCTGTCCAGTTGTGGTGAGCCTGTGCCCACTGCAGCCTCAGCTTTCCGTTCTTGGTTGCCAGGAGTGGCACCTGTCACGGTCTTCTGCTGTCGTAGCTCAATCTTCCTCACGTTGCATGTGCTGAGAATCTTTTCTGCTCACCACACAAGTTAACGTGGCCGTCCTCTCTGCTCAGATGAGTCTGGCCGTCCTTCTCTTCTCGTCCGCAGATCTGCCAATCTCTGGGTGTTTCTGGCACCGTGCTGAGTAAACTCTGGAGACTGCAGTGTGTGTGTAAACCCGAGGAGTCCTACCTGAAGCTCCTGACGTCATCCATGGCGCTGCTGCCACAGCATTGGCTGGTTAGACAACTGCATGGTGTGCAGGAGATCCTTGGGATTTGCTCAGTGAGTCTGTAATATGCAATGTTCTTACTTTCTGACATTTTCCAACCTTCATAAGAAGGTTCCTTTGTGAGGGAAACAGCCATGACAAACACGGAAGGGACAACAAAATCCTCGGATGCCTGAAAAGTTGGAATAATTAAAGAGATTGTCTTCCATATACAGTAGCAACCTATGGCCGGACCATCAACAAAGCAGAGTGAAAGAAAATCAATGGCGGTGACACCTGGCACTGAAGGAGATTAACGTGCCCACCGTGGACTGCGAGACGCACAAATTGGTCAGTGTGTGTCAGTCAGCCGTTTTCTAACCCGTGTCAAAGAGAAGACAAAGAGCCACAAAAAGGTTTGGGGACAGAGATTGGAGTCCAGAACAGAACTGACTGGGTGAGCCAAAGACTGCAGTTTGAAAGAAGGCCGAGGAAGTGACGCCATCAAGGTCTGCAGAGGAAAGAGAGAAGGGATCAGCACACTCTGCCACCCTCTGGTCTGCCTCACTGAGCACGTGACGTGTGGGACATCCTGAACGGGGACGAGGGGGTCTGCTGGAGCAGAGGGCGCAAGGCAGGAACAAACCCTGGACAGCATGCCAGTCCATCTCCGGGCAAACACACACAGGCACCCACCCCAGCTAGATAGATAGATACTTTATTAATCCCAAGGGGAAATTCACACACCCGAGCAGCAGCATACTGATAAAAAACAATATTAAATTAAAGAGTGATAACAATGCAGGTATAACAGACAATAACTTTGTATCGTGTTAACGTGTTCCAAAGAGTCGCATAGTGTGGGGTCTCCTCAGTCTGTCAGTGCAGCAGTCTACTACACACCAGGGCCAATTTAGCATCACCAGTCCACCTAACCTGCATGTCTGTGGACTGTGGGAGGAAAACCACAAAGACACGTGGAGAACATGCAAACTCCACACATGTGCAGCCATGAATTCTTTAGCTAAAACTCCCTAAACCGTCTGCCAATGTCATTCATTCTCTATGGTCGTGTGAAATCACTACACGTGAGGTCTCTCTGACACCACTTCCATTTTGGGGGGCCTGCCTGCAGTGTCTGTGTTCATAAACAGGCGGAGTGTTTCTCTTTTTTTCTGATGTAAATCTTAAGTTTAAAGTATAGAATGCTGCAATTTCTGTTGATCTACAGTATTATATAGTGCCTTACTCATCTGTCTGTCTATCTATCTATCTATTGTGGAAGCCGGCCCAGACACAGACAGGCAGACACGTTCATGTCACCCACAAACACATTTATTTACACTATTTACAACAGTCAAGTGCACCACAAACCCCCAAAGTGCTGGCCACACAATGTCTTCTTCAGACCGCCTCCTTCTCTCCTCTCAGCTCAGTCCACTCCACTCCCGACTCTCGCCCTGAATGAATGGAGGCGGCCCCTTTTATTATCTCCCGGATGAGCTCCAGGTGGGCTCCAGCAATCACCCGCCGACACGCCCCTGTGTGGCAGAAGTGCCAGCTGCATCCTCGGAAGCACTCCGGGTGTCCCTGCTCTTCTTCCCCCTAGCACTTCCTGGCGTGGCGGAACTGCTGAGGTCCAGGGCTCCCAAGGCAGGGGAACGCCCGCTGGCAGCGACCACGGGCCCCTGCAGGGTGGAGCTTCAAAGCTCTGTACCCATGGCACCCAAAGGAACCAGGGCAGTCGCCCCCAGATGGTCTGGAGAAGGCACAAGCCCTCCTCCGGTCCTCCTGGGCATCCCGGCCAGGTCGCAACCCCAGCCACCTCTGACACTATCTATCTATCTTATAGTGCCTTTCATATCTGTCTATCTATCTATCATATAGTGCCTTTCATATCTATCTATCTATCTATCTATCTATCTATCTATTATATAGTGCCTTTCATATCTATCTATTATATAGTGCCTTTCATATCTATCTTATCTATCTATCTATCTATCTATCTATCTCTATCTATCATATAGTGCCTATCTATCTATCTATCTATCTTATAGTGCCTTTCATATCTATCTATCTATTATATAGTGCCTTTCATATCTATCTATCTTATATTATATATCTATCTTTCATATCTATCTATCTATTATATAGTGCCTTTCATATCTATCTATCTATTATATAGTGCCTTTCATATCTATCTATCTATCTATCTATCTATCTATCTATCTATCTATCATATAGTGCCTTTCATATCTATCTATCTATCTATCTATCTATCTATATAGTGCCTTTCATATCTATATCTATCTATCCTATCTATCTATCTATCTATCTATAGTGCCTATCTATCTATCTATCTATCATATAGTGCCTTTCATATCTATCTATCTTTATCTATCTATCTATCTATCTATCTATCTATCCTTTCATATCTATCTATCTATCTATCTATCTATCTATCTATCTATCTATCTATCATATAGTGCCTTTCATATCTATCTATCTATCTATCTATCTATCTATCTATCTATCTATCTATCTATCTATCTATCATATAGTGCCTTTCATATCTATCTATTATATAGTGCCTTTCATATCTATCTATCTATCTATCTATCTATCTATCTATCATATAGTGCCTTTCATATCTATCTATCTATTATATAGTGCCTTTCAATATAGTGCCTTTCATATCTATCTATTATATAGTGCCTTTCATATCTATCTATCTATCTATCTATCTATCTATCTATCTATCTATCTATCTATCCTTTCCTGTCTGTCCTTGTCTGCCTATCGTCCAGTGCTCTGTCTGTCTGTCTGAATTTACTACAACTACATGGCCACTTGTTCATGTTAATTCAGTCTCAATTTTTAAAAATGATATTTTAAGAAGAGCATCCCACAGACTCTGTGGAATTAAAAACTAATACATGTATTTTGAATGTATATATTTAAATATATGCACGTATTTTAAATTTTGGCTTAAATCCTTAAAACAATAAAACATGAAAACGGACTTTTGGCAGAATGAAAATGATACAATTTTGTCTGACTGACAGTACATACCAATTTATTTAATTCATATTTTTTAACATGTTTTTAATGATTGGAATAAAAGAAAAAAATTCTGTTACTGCTGTTTTATTTAGCATTTAGGGTTTTTTTTTCTTCTTTTGTGGTTAGATTTTTTTTTTTTTCTCCCACCAGAGACTCGAACCCGCATCTTTTGTGTCAAGGCAGTCCTGCTGCGTTCTGATTGGCTGAGCAGTCTGTGGACCCCGGTCTCCTTATTGCGAGGCCCGCCGTTCTTATCTCTCTTTACTACGAAAGAAAAAGAAAACCAAAAAATTCAGAATTAGCGTAAGCTGCCCAAACTCAGCAGTGAGGCAGAAGAACATAATAAACCAGAATAGTGGCGTCAGATATTTGAAACATTCAAATGTGTGTTTCAATGTAAAAGTTTAAAGTCTAAATATTTGCAATTGTAACTGAAATGTGTCATTTCCCCCTCTTCTAGGGGTCTAGAGAATTGAAAATTAAAAATAGCGCCACTGACCTTCAAATAGTCTAAAACTGTGTAGTGGTCCGGTGCCACTAAGATTCCCACCAGTGATTTATTTCTTTATTTTTTCGCTGGCGATTGCAGAGACGCACCCAGCCTTGGCCCGACCCGCACACACTCCCTAGCAGAGACACAAAACCAACGAATGAATAAGCAAATAATCGGTGAAAGTGAAAACCCAACAAGAAACAACAACAATCAGACCAACCTCGCCTTCCACTGCGGCGTCACAGATGTAACATAACACTGAAGCACAACAGGAGACACTCGCAGGGATGTCCTCATACAGTCCAATGCAGCAAAAGCAGGTGAAATGGTTTGGAGTGAAGATGAGAATCCTGAGAACAGCATCCATAGAAAATGAGTGGAGCAGTCATACTGGTAAGTCCTGAGCGGCGGGCGAGGGGTGAGATTTCCAGGAGGGCTCCTTCTGAAGACGCACGACGATTAATCCACCACTACAACACGACAGACAGGCACGAGACAGTCCATCCATCTAACGTGAGACGATCCAGAGGACCCAACTGACTTTTCAGACGACACGTTGGACCGGATACACAAAAACGCCGATCTTTGTTGCTCCGTCAGGACCCCCTTTTCAACTTTCCCGCTGGCCTCTTTCGTCCCCAGCAGCCCCTACTTCCATTTCAGTCATCCTATGCGGGTAACCCCCTTGGCCTGCTGGGAAATGAAGTTCTTCCCACGGTAGCACTGCTACAACTGTTTGTGAGTAATGTAAGTGAGTAACGTTCCCCAACACTGCGGGGCAAAGACAACACAGGAGTGGTGCAGGGCAAAGTGGGCATTGCCCACCCGCTGGGCTTTCAGTGGCATGTGAGGCTTGTTAGGACAGCAGATTTAAGGGGGCTGCAGAAATCCAGCTGTGAACCAAAACCTGTAGTCCTGAGTGAATGGCTGAACTGCAGCTCTACCAACACTTTGGTCAGCTCTGTACCTCAGACAAACAGGCGTCCAAATGGACATTCATTTTTAGTTTTGTGACCGCTAACAGAACTGTGGCTGGATGGGATGGACAAACAAACACCAATACGTAGGTGTGAAGCTCTGGAGTGGTCTGCCTGCTACTACAAGAGAAGCCCCTTCAGTCTCAGCCTTTAAAGACTAACGACTTTAGTCCGGCACACCCTGACTCGAGCTGCTGATGAGCTGTGCAGACTGCATTTCTGTGTCTTAGTCATCTTAGTCATTTGTTCAGAACGATAAGTAATACAATACTTTAAAGACGTTGCTAACACTTCTCTATTCTGTTCTCCTCTCGGTATCTGATGTGACAACTGATGCCACTGCTCTCTACTGCCAGGCTGCTCTCCTGCGTTTGGAAAAGTCATCTCAGATAAAGGAGCGTTGGGATCATCAGAAGGCAAGATTCGCTCATCAGACTGGACGGCCAGCGCAGACTCCACCATAGAAAACCCAGGAGGGCGCAGGCGGAGGTCTCCAGGACTGGGACTTTCTTTTTGAATTTCTCTTTTACTTTTTTAATGTCCACTGTTGTCAACTGGCCATACACGATCAATTAGTTAATGGACAGATATTGTTGGATTCCATTCTTATTTAATCATTTTCTACCTTGTTTTCTGTGAATTTTAACAAATCTTTCTTTATATGTAATAATAATCAGTACAGTGGTTATTCACCTCTGTGCAGTGTGCCAGTTGATATGCGGGCAAACTTACTTATGAATATGGAGGATTCACAGGCCATATGTTGAAGTGTGCAGTATGAAGAGAAACGCGTCCCACCGAAGACATTTCTGACCTTTCCAAAGTGATGTTATTTTAGTAGGCCACATGGCACACACCACTTTAAAGATGCTTTACGGGTGTCATTAGACAAAAGAAGTCTCTATTAAGGTCTTATTACAAAAGGGTAAGTGAGTAATAGATGCATTTTTGCAGTACCTAAATGAAAGTATTACCAAACTGTCTTAATGTTTGTGATGCACCATCTGTTGGAATGAAAAATGCAATGCATATGTCTCTGTTATATGCCATTTGGTTAGGGGTTTGCAAAAGCAATGCTAATGTTTGCGATGTGCCAACCGTTGGAATGACAAGTGCAATGCATATGTCTCCATTATGTGCCATTTGGTATGGGATTTGTAGAAGCAGTGATGTGTCATCTGTTGGAATGACTAATGCAATGTATTTTATTAACTCAAATGTTTGTGATGTGCCATCTGCTGGAATGAAAAATGCAATCCGTAGACCTCTGTTAAGTGTTGTTTGGTATGGGATTTGTAAAATTAGTGTTAATGTTTGTGATGCACCATTTGTTGGAATGACAAAGGCAATGCATATGTCTCCGTTATGTGCCATTTGGTATGGGATTTGTAAAAGCTGTGATGTGTCATCTGTTGGAATGACTAATGCAATGCATAGGCCTCTTTTATATGTTGTTTGGTATGGAATTTGTCAAATTAGTCTTAATATTTGTGATGCACCATCTGTTGGAATGGCAGAGACAATGCAACTGAACGGACAAACAGAAACAGACACGGAGGATTATTGGTAAAACTGATAATAATTAACTGATGGATGAACATTAATCAATCAATTCTTTTTCTTGCCAGAAACACTCTCCTACAGTGGCTTAGCATCAGCTCTGGAAATGTCCTTGAGTGGCCCAGGCAGAGCCAGGACTTCTCTGGGGTGACCCAAAAGCAGCCGGCCACCGATGGTCTCCATCCAACCTGATAGAGTTTGAGAAGTCTGGCAGAGAAGAATGGCAGAAAACCGTCAAGACCCTAGAAGACCCCGGGCCGGAATCGTCACTTATGGTGCTTCCGCTAAGTACGGAGTAAAGGCTCTGAATGCTTGTGTCATTGGAATATTTTAGTTTGTTATTTATTTTAAAAATTCCAAAAGTTCCTTAATTTACTGTGCCCCTCTAGAGCACCGAGTGATGCTTAATGATTGAAAAATGAATTTAGCACAAGGCTGCACCATAACAGTTCAGGGGGTCCAAAGACTTTCTCGGCAAGGCACTATATAAATGAAATGTTTCGTCCATCCATCCATTATCCAACCTGCTATATCCTAACATAGGGTCACGGGTTTCTGCTGGAGCCAATCCCAGCCAGCACAGGGCGCAAGGAAGGAACAAACCCCGGGCAGGGCACACACACACACACCAAGGACAATTTAGGATCGGCAATGCACATAACCTGCATGTCTTTGGGAGGAAACCAGAGAACATGCAAACGCCACGCAGGGAGGACCCGGGAAGCGAACCCAGGTCTCCTAACTGCGAGGCAGCAGCGCTATCCACTGTGCCGCTGTGCTGCCCTTTATATATATATATATGTATATTATCCATTCATCCATTTTCCAACCCGCTGAATCCGAACACAGGGTCACGGGGGTCTGCTAGAGCCAATCCCAGCCAACACAGGGCACAAGGCAGGAACCAATCCTGGGCAGGGTGCCAACCCACCGCAGTATGTATATTATGTATATGTTATATATAAATGTGTATATCCATCCATCCATCCATTATACAACCCACTATATCCTAACTACAGGGTCACAGGGGTCTGCTGGAGCCAATCCCAGCCAGCACAGGGCGCAAGGAAGGAAACAAACCCCGGGCAGGGTGCCAGCCCACCGCAGGGCACACACACACACCGAGGACAATTTAGGATCGCCAATGCATATAACCTGCATGTCTTTGGGAGGAAACCCGCGCAGACACAGGGAGAACATGCAAACTCCACGCAGGGAGGACCCGGGAAGCGAACCCGGGTCTCCTAACTGCGAGGCAGCAGCGCTACCCACTGTGCCGCCCTTTATATATATGTATATTATCCATTCATCCATTTTCCAACCCGCTGAATCCGAACACAGGGTCACAGGGGTCTGCTGGAGCCAATCCCAGCCAACACAGGGCACAAGGCAGGTGCCAACCCACCGCAGTATGTATATTATGTATATGTTTTATATATGTATATCCATCCATCCATCCATTATACAACCCGCTATATCCTAACTACAGGGTCGCAGGGGTCTGCTGGAGCCAATCCCAACCAGCACAGGGTGCAAGGCAGGAAACAAACCCCGGGCAGGGCGCCAGCCCACCGCAGGGCACACACACACACACATACACCCTCACACCAAGCACACACCAGGGATAATTAAGGATCGCCAATGCTCCTAACCTGCATGTCTTTGGACTGTGGGAGGAAACCCGCGCAGACACGGGGAGAACATGCAAACTCCACGCAGGGAGGACCCGGGAATCAAACCCGTTTCATAATTATTCTTAATTATCATAAGCTGGACGTGGACGTTAAAAAGGCGCCCCGGGTTCGACTCCTGTGAGTCCGCGTGACCGGTGCAGTGACAAACGTCAGCCACTGCCCTCCTGTGCCGCCGCCTGCCCCTTGCTGTACTCACCCGACGGAGATGGCAGCCCCCTCAGGATGCGGTATGCGTGAAGAGAGCCGAGCGGATGGGAACAGACGAAGCAATTCTCTACTCTAAAGGAGTCGGCACTTTAATTAAACAGAAAAAAAAAAAATACAAAAAACATGAGTTATACAGATCGGGGTAAATATAGTAATACATAGTTATCAAAAGATCAGGCTTGACACAAATGCTTCCATTAAAAGGGCAGCGAGAGAATGCACTAATATTATGTTGGCTCTAGTGAGTGGATTAGAGTCATTCAATTGCAGGTGGGAGAGAGGGCTGCGAATTTCCACTTATTTTACTCTGTAATAGTAGCCTGTAATTTAAGATGGAACACATCTCAGTCAGACAGCCTATCCCTGTCTCATCTCGTTGGGGTAGCTGATCCTTTCCATGCTACTTCTCTTTGAAATTATATCATTTGATATAAAAGAAAAAGAAAAAAAGTTAGCGGTACATCAGAGTTGTGTTTTTTTTTTCTTTCTTTCTTTCTTTATTTCTTTCTTTTTTTTTCCTCTCTCTTCTTGCAGAAGCACCTTCTAATCAGGGATTGGTGATTCATTATTAGCTTCAGCAGGCGATCCGTCTGACATGTAAGAGGAAAAAATTAGCAGCTGTCACTGCGTGATGAGTTAATTTCCTGACAGGCCTGACACTGAAAAGCCATTTGGAGACACAGAGATGGCTGATGAAAACCTGGTGCTGCTTTATAATTGGAGAGACAGAAAGGGCATTCGAAAGAGAGGTTGGCGGGGGCGGCTTGGTGGCTGAAAGGGAAGGGAATAGAACCCAGTTCAGTACAAGTCAAGGGACTGGGACATGTGGACCAGTGCTTACTGGGCCGTCAAACAATGAAATGGGGGGTTTTATAGCACCTTACATCCTGTAACTTATCACTAGAAACTGTGCCCAGTTTGCCAATGCGTTGTCTTGGTGCCGACACAAACATCGAGGGATGCGCAGTTTAAGGTCAAAATTATCGAAGAAGCCCACCATAAGACCCTAACAGGCAAATGAACAGTTAACTAAACAGATGAGCCACCGCGACCTATCAGCCGAGCAACGTTTATTGGGTAGAGATGGCCATCACAGTGACGTGTGACACGAGAATAGGAGCAGAGTAGACACGCCGTAGACCGTCAACGGGACGGAGCACCCAAGGAGTAAAACACGCAGATGGGGAACTTAAAAATGTCACCTTTGGAAAGAATGACAGAGAGAGAGAGAAGTGACAAGGACATTGAAGCTGTGCCAATCCCTTAATAGCACAGACACAGGTCCATAAGTGTTACCAAGCACTTTGACAAGAAGGGTGTAAGCAGGGCATCTCCAAAACTGTGCTTTATACTGCATAATAAATATATATATATATATATATTGTGGAGGGTAGCCTCAGACACAGGAAGTCCTGAAACACACACGTTTATTAACAACACAGCGCCTTGCACCAAACACCCATGTGTCAGTCCCTTTCTCCTCCACTCTCCGGACTGCTTCTGCCGCCTTTCCACCTCTCCTCCCGACTCCGGCTCCTCGAGTGGTGGCCGCAGGCTCCTCTTATAGGCCACTCAGAAGTGCTTCAGGTGGTAATTAGCCTAATTAGGCCGCATCACAGCCCAAACGGGCTCGTTAAGTCGTTCTGCTCCCCCTGGTGGTGGCCACGGAGCCCAAAAGGCATGAGCTTCACGATTGGGGCCCTGATACTACCCACGGGGGCTGCTCTCTTGCGCCCAGGGAAATATAGTGTCCCACTCCTGGTCTGTCCTTCTTCCAGGCGTCCCGGTGGGGCAAGATCCCTGGTCGTCTGCCACAATATATTGGGTGTCACAGGACCTGCTCACTCGAGGCCCGCAATAACCTGCCGAGACGAGAGGGGGGCGCTGACGCTAACACTGTCATCATCTCCTTCTTTTCCCATGGTGCCCAGAAGCCCCGCCCCCTCTGGTTCAGCCTCCATAAAGTCCCAGAAAGACCAACCGGCGAGATGGAGCTCTGCTAAAGAGCGACGGAGGCTTCATGAAAGGAGGGAGGCTCACCAGCGAGCGCCATTTCCAGTTCTTTGTCTTTATTTTCGTGTCTTTGGATGAATAAACTTCTTATTGCAGTGCAGAGCTGTTATATATACAAGTACGGTTGTTCTGTATATTAACTGCCTGCCAAGCTATCAACTAAGGTGGCACTTAGAAGGAAGAGTCACTGATGCCATCTGGTACCCTTGGGACTGCTCCGTCACACAACATGCACTGCGTGTCTCGGTAATTTGTTCCACACTCCCACAGCAGTTTGTGTTTTCCGTATTCCTTTTTCTTTCCATTTCTGAGTTCACTTCAGTGCTGCTTGCTTTGCGTTTGGATTTTTTTGTGAGCGCCGCCATTTTGTATCGTCTTTTTTTTTTTATTAAGGCTGCCATCTCATTGTTTACAGTTGCTGTGCATGTTGCCGATCAGGTGGCATGGAGGTCACTGTCGTGATCGGTTGTGGTTCTGCCATGTTCTTTCGGAAATTACGTCTATTAATACAATTTTTGAGGTTAATTTAAGTCATTCTTATGTTTTTTTGCAATTGTTTTCAAGTGTTGATTATTCATTTCTGCTTTCTCTGTGGTTCTGCTTTGCTTAAACGTCGTCAGCAGGAACGTCATGAGTCACCAGTGAGGTGACCTCAGGAGCAAGAGCGGCGTTTGGGGGTGGCAAGTGAGGCGACCGCACCTAAGGAAGCCCTGCTTTTGAGGTCCGCATGTCCTGTTTGAGTGGATTTGCCAAGTTATATCCGACAGTATACCGTATTTACTCGTGTACCACGCGCCCTTGTGTAAGACGCGCACCCTAATTTTTACAAAGAAAATCGCAAATACATTTTTGCCTCGTGTACGACACACGTTGTGATTGTATAGGAAGCATTTAGAGAGAGAGAGAGAGAGAGAGAGCTGTCAATCAAGAGCGCGAGCACGAGAGCGAGAGAGAGAGAGTGCTGTCAATCAAGAGCGAGAGACTGAGCAAGAGAGAGAGAGAGTGCTGTCAATCAAGAGCACGAGAGAGAGAGAGTGCTGTCAATCAAGAGCGCGAGCACGAGAGCGAGCGAGAGAGAGAGAGAGTGCGCAAGCGAACAAGCGAGAGAGAGAGAGACTGCTGGGGCGGCACGGTGGCGCAGTGGTAGCGCTGCTGCCTCGCAGTTAGGAGACCCGGGTTCGCTTCCCGGGTCCTCCCTGCGGAGTTTGCATGTTCTCCCGTGTCTGCGTGGGTTTCCTCCGGCACTCGGTTTCCTCCCACAATCCAAAGACATGCAGGTTAGGTGGATTGGCGATTCTAAATTGGCCCTAGTGTGTGCTTGGTGTGTGGGTGTGTTTGTGTGTGTCCTGCGGTGGGTTGGCACCCTGCCCGGGATTGGTTCCTGCCTTGTGCCCCGTGTTGGCTGGGATTGGCTCCAGCAGACCCCCGTGACCCTGTATTCGGATTCAGCGGGTTAGAAAATGGATGGATGGAGAGACTGCTGTCAATCAAGAGCACGAGAGGAGCGAGCGAGAGAGAGGGACTGCTGTCAATCAAGAGCACGAGAGCGAGAGCGAGAGAGAGAGAGTGCTGTCAATCAAAAGCACGAGAGCGAGAGAGAGTGCTGTCAATCAAGAGCGCAAGCACGAGAGCGAGCGAGAGAGAGAGAGAGAGAGAGTGCTGTCAATCAAGAGCGCAAGCACAAGAGCGAGAGAGAGAGAGAGAGTGCGAGCCCAAGCAGAAGAAGTAAACATTACAGAATTACATTTCCTTGTGAATGACGAACACCTGATTTTCTAATGCTAATTTTCGGAAAAAAATGTGCGTGTGGTACAGACGGAAATACAGTATCTACATATACTAGTAACAGCGCAGTCCTATAACAATAACGTGTAGTGAATCCACTTGACTTGAGCCTTGATAGTTTCCATCCTCTTCCTCTGTACATTTAGCATTCGTTTCCTCAGAAGTTGATGCGCTTGCTGCTTCCTGAGCAGCTCTTCTTTTCTCCACCCTAGCGGCCCACTGCTTCTCTTCTGTTGTCGGCATCTTTTCAGTTAAAACTGATTAAGTCGACATTTATGTTGCAATTACGTAGTACGTTTTCCTTAATTTTTCATTTAAGCTGGCACTTAAGTCTTCAATCTGCCTCAAGAATGATTTATGATATGAAGAGGTAGGGGAAGTGACAGCGAAAGTGTTAGGGATGAGAATGGCGTCCATACGCGTGTCCCACACAGAAGGCCTGCTGGTCGCTGCCAATAAAATAAGATAAAAATGAAAACCTTGGAGGTCAATCATCACCCCGATAGTGGATATTAGACGTCACGTAGTATAAGTGTACCAAATTTCAGGTCAAACGGTTTGCGAGCTACAGGTGATTTAAAATCCTCGACAGACAAATGGACAGGCACGGTAGTGTATTATAGCAGAAGATATTGTAACCACAAGAGGGCGCCAGTGAGCCCTAAACCTCAGACACAGTAAGCAGTCAGTCAGTCATTTTCTAACCTGCTTAGTCCCGAACAGGGGGTCGCAGGGGTCTGCTGGAGCCTATCCCAGCTAGCATAGGGTGCCAGTCCATCACAGGGTGAATACACGCATACACACACACACGCACGCCCTTTTAAAATCCCTCTTCAAGGTCAAATTCCGTCCATGTATGTCTATGAAAACGTTCCATCGTCCACCTTCATCGCCCGAAAAGGGTTGCCAGTATAATCCCTTCCTAAAATAGGTAGAGCCCATTAGTCGCTGTGTCGGCTTCTGTTTGGACTTGAGAACAACTGATGGCTTGTCGCTTAGGACTCCATCGTGTCTGGAGAGCCCACCAGCATTTCTTAGTCTAGTCTTTGGTTCAGTTTGCTACAGTAGATAGATAGATAGATAGATAGATAGATAGATAGGCCGAGTTGAAACAGAGCGGGACGTGTTTGGTCGTGGAACACGCAGCAACTATTAATTACTGGTTTAGTTGTATCGCTGTCAACGCCATGAGCGGAAGAGATCGTGGCGCAGTATCTATCTATCTATCTATTTTAACAGATTATATCGTTATATTTTGATAAAATCCGCGTGTTATCTTGCAAAAATTTAGCGGAATACCGTAATGAGAAAATCCGGTGTATGTAAACATTATTTTTATTAAATACGCGCTTGAGGTTATACACATACCGGTAACAGCGTTCGACATAACTGGCCCTGCGTGGAGTTGGTCAGCCCTGGCCATCCCCCTGCTGCTCAGGGGTCACTGGCGTCACCTCCTCGTCCGAGTCTGCGGATTTCTCAAAAAAAGTTTTCAAATTCTTGATACTGGATTCTTTTTCTTCTTATTTTTTTTTTAGCTTTGAGTTTGGACTTTGATGTTCGGTGTTTAGATTTCTCGGTTTTGCTTCGTTATTTGACTCTTCGTGTTCTCATGGCCTCGTGGCACAGCAGTCAGGCGACATGTTGCACGATCCCATCCTGCCTATTTAAGGTGGCAACACGCACATCTGGCCATCTTGGCTTTGGTTTTCATAACAAAAAGAAATCCAAGTCTCTGCTTTTGTTATTAGTGTTAAGGAAGCTAAAAGGAGCCCCCAAAATGGCGTCCGTGTCGGCCAGTTCCTTGATTTTTTTTTTTAGTATTCGGGCTTTTTGCTTCTGCCTCACTGCTTTCATCTGCCGGTCCTTACTGTTTCTGCCTCAAAGTGACTTGGCTTTTCCCTTCGCTGAAGCCTCTTTGAACGTGTGCGCTTGTCACGCTGCTTGTGCAGACCGTCCAGAACAAGATGGAGCTTTAGGCACATCTCAGAAATGCACATTTACAGAAACTTGACTCCAATTGGTTTGTGAAGTTCTTGGGTGGGCAGTCCCAGTCCTTTTACCTCCACTTTGTCTTTATAATATATATATTTATAATAGATATAAAAGGTACTTTATGATAGATAGATAGATAGGCAGACAGACAGACAGATAGATAATTAAAGGCACTATGTAATAGATAAATATATAATGAATGGCATGACAGACAGACAGACAGACAGACAGATAGATAGATAGATAGATAGATAGATAGATAGATACTTTATTAATCCCAAGTGGAAATTCACATACTCCAGCAGCACCATACTGATAAAGAACAATATTAAATTAAGGAGTGATAACAATGCAGGTATAACAGACAATAACTTTGTATAATGTTAACATTCACCCCCCTAGGTGGAATTGAAGAGTCACATAGTGTGGGGTCTCCTCAGTCTGTCAGTGGAGCAGGATGGTGACAGCAGTCTGTCTCTGCAGCTGCTCCTCTGTCTGGAGATGATCCTGTTCAGTGGATGCAGTGGATTCTTCATGACTGACAGGAGTCTGCTCAGCGCCCGTCGCTCTGCCACGGATGTCAAACTGTCCAGCTCCGTGCCTACAATAGAGCCTGCCTTCCTCACCAGTTTGTCCAGGCGTGAGGCGTCCTTCTTCTTTATGCTGCTTCCCCTGCACACCACCACGTAGAAGAGGGTGCTCGTCACAACCGTCTGGTAGAACATCTGCAGCATCTTATTGCAGATGTTGAAGGACACCAGCCTTCTAATGAAGTATAGTCGGCTCTGACCTTTCTTGCACAGAGCATCAGTATTGGCAGTCCAGTCCAATTTATCATCCAGCTGCACTCCCAGGTATTTATAGGTCTGAACCCTCTGCACAGTCACCTCTGATGATCACGACGTCCATGAGGGGCCTGGGCCTCCTAAAATCCACCACCAGCTCCTTGGTTCTGCTGGTGTCCAGTTGTAGCTGGTTTGAGTCGCACCATTTAACAAAGTCCTTGATTAGGTTCCTATACTCCTCCTGATGCAGCCCACGATTGCAGTCTTATCTGTTTTAGTTGAAACACTCCCAGCACACGGGTGCCATGAAGGAAGGGCAGCTGTGTGCAGGGCATCCTTGGCTGGATGTGCAGGGACTTTGGGGGACAAGAAGGGACTCTCACGTCATCTTGTGATTAAACGTTTCAATAATTCCTTCAGGCTCCTACTTTTATAACAACATTGCTGATTCAATTTGACTTAACTGGAGATCCTCAGTTTGGTGAATTCAGCTTTAAGGGGGTCGCCGAGTCCGCTCCTGGAGGACCACCGTGGCTGCAGGTTTTCATTCTAACCCTTTTTTTTTTAACAAGTGCCCTGTTTGTGCTGCTAATTAACTCTTTTTACTTTCACTTTAATTGAATTGCTTTTTTAAGATTTGTTCCCCTGAATGTCTTCATCGGTCCTCTGAATCGCTTCATTTCTTTCTTTAAATGGCACCCAAACAGAAATGAAATGTGAAGTGAGGGAGCCAACAGAAGACCAGCCTCAAACCCCAACCAGTTGCTTAACGAGGCTCCGAGTCTTGTTGCTCATTAAACTCGTTCTTTAATTCCGTGGCTTGTTGCTGCTCTCGTGGTGAATTAGCAGACATTTCTGAAATTATGGATTTTCTCTTTTCTGTGAAAACGTTTTGGTGACCTGAGCAGATCAGCATTCCTGAGGCCTTCATCTTTCTTTACTTTCAGATATTGTGTGATGGACACCAGTTGTTTTGGCTCATTTTCTATCTCATTATTGTTGGGCTGCTAATTAAGGAAGAAGAAACAATTTAGGGGTCCGAGTCTTCAAGAGCAAGAGCAGCAAAAACAGGTCACTAATTAAGAAAAGGGTCGGAATGAAAACCTGCAGCCACTGTGGCCCTCCAGGACCGGAGCTGGCGACCCCTGGTTTAGTAGTTTCTTTTATCCATCTCCCCATTTTATAAACTATTTAACTCAGAAAGAGGAACATGGAAGAAACCAACCCATTAGGGGGCATTAGTCTAAACCAGGGGTCTCCAACGCCAGTCCTGGAGAGCTACTGTGGCTGCAAGTTTTCATTCTAACTGTTTTCTTAATAAGTGACCAGTTTTGCCGCTAATTAACTATTTCCCTTTATTTAAATTGACTTTTCTTGAGACTCTGACCACTGAATTGATTCTTTTTTCTTAAACGGCACCTAAACATAAATTTGATGTGAAGAGAGCCAACAGATGACCAACTAAGTTGGGGCCTCAAACTCCAACCAACTGCATTTCATTCAATTTCTTACTCCAATAGGAATTCACCAGGCTGATACAGTAGAGCACTTTAAAACACTGCTGAAAACACATTACTTTAACATGGCCTTCTCCTAACTTCACTTTAACTTAATCCTGATACTCTGTATGTTCAATTCTTCATAATAACTATTCACAGTGGCTCCAAAATCCATACTGACCCCTACTCTCTCTTCTGTTTCTTATTCCGGTTTCTTTGTGGTGGCGGCCTGCGCCACCACCACCTACTCAAAGCATCCTGATGCACCAACATTGATGGACTGAAAGCCAGAAGTCTATGTGACCATCATCATCAGGTCCTTCCATGAGAACCCTAAATACAAAGAGGACTGTTTCATTGATGTGAGGTAGATTGCCCAGAGGGGACTGGGTGGTCTCGTGGTCTGGAATTCCTACAGATTTTATTTTTTGTCTGGAGTTTTTTTTTTTTCTGTCCACCCTGGCCATCGGACCTTACTCTTATTCGATGTTAATTAATGTTGACTTATTTTCTTTTCTTACTTTGTCTTTTATATAGTAGACTAGGCTGACCCGCCTTTTAAGGTGACCGACTTTTAAGTTGACCACTTCTTAAGGCAATTCAATATGTAGATCAATTTGATATTTTATACAAACTCATTAATTTGGTTATATTGCATTTGAGCAGTATTACTTTAATACTCGTAGTTTCTGTTATTTTTGTGATGAAATGTAAACTTTTTTTCTATATTGAGGTCGGCCTTTTGAACCGTCCAGATATTTACTACACGGTGTGGCATTTGTACTCCATCAACATTAATTATTTCCAGAGACATAATTTTGTCTATTTTTCCAGCGCATCGCGCACAAAAGCAAGGGAACGATGGGAGCACCAGAACTCTGCTCACATCACGTCATTTCGTTCTGCAAGCCGTAAGTAGTAAGTCTGTGATAAGCAGAACACCGCTACGCTTTCCACTCACGGGACGGAAGGACAATCCCGACCGCTTTTATATAGAAGGATTCTTCATTTTCTGAAGCCAATTCTCGTTGCTAATTAAACCCGTTATTTAATTCCATGGCGCTCATTCTGCCATGGCAGACATTTCCAAAACTGTTGATTTTTTTTTTTTAAGAGCGCTGGCTGTCCAAATGTTTTGTGGACCTGAGCAGATCAGCATTGCTGAGGCCTTCACCTTTCTTTATTTTCAGTTATTGTGTGATGGACGCAGGTTGTTGTATTTTGTGTCTTAATATTATTTGGCCCCGTGACCCTGTAGTTAGGATATAGCGGGTTGGATAATGGATGGGTGGATATCATTTGGTTGCTAATTAAGGAAAAAAGGAATAATTAAGAGGCTAATTAACTCTTTCCCTTAATTTTAATTGATGCACAACTTAAGACTCAGGCCCCTGTGGTCACTAAATAAGAGTACGAATGAAAACCTGCAGCCTCAGTAGCTCTCCAGGACCGGCGTTGGAGACCCCTGCTCTGTACCCAAGGCTAATTCAAGTCCCTATAATTAACCTCACGATTAGTTATCTGAAATTCCCTAAATTCTATCTTGTACCCTCTGCCTGTTTTATCTTAAATTTCCTGTAACATCTGCTCATAGGGCGGGTAGCGCTGGCACCTCATAGCTTTAAGCCCAGTCGTTAACGGGACAAAGTTGCCACTTTCTGCCGATGTCGTCATGCATGTTGTTCTGGGTACCCTGGCGTTGCCCTCATACAGCTCGGGTAATAAGTACTGAACGCGTTACAACGTGTTTCTCAGTAAATACATTTCTAATGGGGCTATTGACATAAAATTTTCACCAGATGTCGGTAATCGACACATACAAAGAAATCAAAACAAGTAATTCCATAAATTAAGTTCCGTGTAATAAAGTGGAATGACACAGGGAATAAGAATTGAACACATGAAGAAAAGGAGGTAACGAAAGGCCTGGAAAGCCGAGAAACCCGCTGATGTATCAGCATTTAGAAAGCAGTCCTGATAGCCCCCCATCAGTGGTTTAGTCCGAACCGATGGCCTAAAGGTTTCTCATTCCCGAGGTGTCTCTCATGATGGGTAAAAGCAGAGAGCTCCCTCAAGACCTTCACAACCTTATTGTTGTCAAACACACTGATGGCATTGGTGACACTGGTGACAGGTGAGTTCTGAATGTTCCAGTTGGGGCCGTTGGGGCCGTAATCCGCAAAGCGGAAAGAACTTCATCTCACCACAAACCGGCTGCGGCCAGACGCGCCTCACAAGATTTCTGTCAAAGGAGTAATCAGAAGAGCGGTTGGTCCGAGAGCCATCCCAGCTCCTGGGATATTCTTGATAAGAATCTGCTGCCATCTACCAGGAAGCTGAAGATGAAACGAGGGACATCTCAGTAAGACACGGATCCCAAACAAACACGGCCAGGGAAACTCTCAATTGGTATCAGAGAAAGGAAATAAAGCTGCTAGAATGGCCGAGTCACTCACTCGACTTGAAAATCTATGGAGAGAACTGAACATCAGAGTTCATAGAAGAGGCCGCCAGAACCTTCAAGATTTGAAGAATCGGCCAAAATCACACCTGAGCAATTCAGGCGACTCTTGAACCTCTCATTACCAACAAAGGCTTTTCTACGAAGTGTTCACTAAATGTCTCTAAGCATGTTCAATACTTATTCTCTGTGTCACTCCACTTTATTACACGTAATTTATGGACTTAATTGTTTTGATTTCACAAACACCGACTTAATCATTCTTAATGTGAAAAGATGGAAGCGGGCCGCTAGAGTGGAGAAAAGAAGAGCCGCTAAGGAAGCAGCAAGCGCATCAACCTCTGAGCAAACGACTGCTAAACGTACAGAGAAAGAGCAGGGGCGGCTTTTGGGGGTGGCGACTAGGGCAATCACCCAGGGTCCCGCGCCTGAGGGGGGCCCCGCGATAGGAGATTCTTTTGTCATACAAATATGCGGGGCCTCTGCAAGACATTCAAATCCGTTATAGACTGAAATACGGTACGCGGTGGATTTCTTAGGAAACCACTCATAAACAAGGACTTGTTACTTTAGAAGCCTTTCCCGGCATCTATACCAATAACCAAGAAAGCTCTTAGCACGACATTTTTGGTTTCAAAATACCGTAATAATTACGCCCTTCAGTTTCGGATTTACACTGGGTCAGCAAAGAAGGCGACGCTAATACCATGCAGGTGTGTCCAAATGGCCTTATCTCGACTCTTCTTTCTTGTCGAAATATAGAGTGAGAAATCATGTTTCTTGCTTTTGGGTGAAAAGAGTGGTCCTCGGCAGGGCGTTGGTAAGTGTTCGTTTTATTACAAGTGTTCTGGTTCTCCATAATTAAATAAATTTGCCGACTCCAGCGGGTTTAACAGAAACGACTGTTATCTAGTTTGTTAATTCTGCGTGCAAAATGTTTCTGAATCATTAATTAAGTTGCTTAAAGGCCACTAAACCAATATAAGAACAATGACAATACGTAATGTACTCAAACGGCCAATGGTACCTACATAAGGCACCATGTTTTTTAACAATATTAAGGCTTGCAGCATTAGAGGCGGACAAGCCCGTGAGTGTGGTGGTACTGTATATAGCCTACACTTATGGCTCTCGGCCCCGCATATGACACTCGCCCAAGGCCCCGCATACTCCTAAGGCCACTTCCAGAAAGAGAATGAAAACTAGGAATGGTCAAGTCAAGTGTATTTCAGGTTAGAAATAGATTTTTTCTGTGAAAAACGTTGACACGTTCAATACTTGTTTTTCCCCGCTGTAGCTCCTTTAGCTTTATTTGCAGTTCGCCGCCGAGTGAGTGCGTGTTTGTGCACCACATGTTGGAATGTCACGAAGTCTAGGGTTGGTTCCTGCATCCCGTTGCCTGAAACGGACTGTGAATGTGTAGATAATGTGTATCTGCTCTGTCAACTTTGACTGCCTCTTTTATTTAATGCACGTCCACACTTTTTATTCCCTAAATTGATGGAAACTCCTCCATTTTGATTTCAGGAACTTCATGGAGAGATTTGCTGCAATTTGCCAGTATTTCCAGTGAGGCTGTTCTTTTTCCAAGCACGTTGTCCCATTTTGAGTAACTCTACAGTTGGAAACTTGTTAAACTGGGTAAACATCGCACAAACATTAGGAAGTTTTTCTTCACACAAAGAACGATAGACACTTGGGATAAGCGACCAAGAAGTGTGGTAGATGGTCAGACTTTAGGGACTTTCAAAACTCGACTTGATGTTTTTGGGGAACAATTAAGTGGACAGGACTGGTGAGCTGAATGGCCTGTTCTCGTCTAGAGTGTTCTAATGTTCCGTCGTAATTTCAAAATGTTTATTGCTGAAAATGTCACTAATATCGAGACTTTCCTGTGTTGTGAGGATGATAATTATCAGGTCTACAAAAAAACTTTTTTTTCAGGTGCCAAGGTTTTTTGAATGGATTTCAGGTATTTTGAGGGCGCTGAATTTAGAAATCCCATCACTTTTGCTGAATTGGTTCTAGTTTTTAAGATAATGGACATCCATGAAAATAATGCATTCCCACAATGCGACTTGTGTGTGATAACAAATGCAATAGCTTTTGGTCTGTCTTTTGAATCTTTAACAGTGTCTTAGGTAATGAAATATCCCATATAATTATTTTGTATTTCAGTTTGTAGTCCTACAATGCTATAAAAGCAACTTTTTCAAGCCAGAATTCAACTGTGAAGTTGCAGAGGAAAGAAGTCGACTACAGCATAAGTTTGTCAACCCAGTCTTGCTTTATACCCAAAAAGTTCTGTCTTAATAAGTACAGTGGAACCTCAGTTCACGACCATAATTCGTTCCAAAACTTTGGTCGTAAACCAATTTGGTCGTGAACCGAAGTGATTTCCACCATAGGATTGTATGTAAATACAATTAATCTGTTCCAGACCGTACGAACTGTATGTAAATATATATTTTTTTAGTTTTTAAGCACAAATATAGTTAATTATACCATAGAATGCACAGCGTAATAGTAAACTAAATGTAAAAACATTGAATAACACTGAGAAAACCTTGAACAACAGAGAAAATTGGTATGAATTTCCCCTTGGGATTAATAAAGTATCTATCTATCTAAAACTAACACTGCAATAGTTCACGCTATAGTGCTAGGAACCGCTCGCTGTAAACACTTTTTTTTTTAATGAGTTTTAAGCACAGGGAAAAAAAATTAACATTTGAAAAAATCCGTAATTTAATAAACCACCAAGAAAAGTAACATTTCCACAATGCACGCTACGAACCGATCGCTGTAAACAGAACTGAAAACAAAAACAAGCCTTTCCTACCTTATGTGTCCAGCCTTTCGCGAGCCTGGCGCGCCTGTCTGTGTGTGTGTGTGTGTGTGTGTGTGTCGTGCTCTCTCTCTCGTGTGTGTGCGTGTCTGCCTCTCTCTCGTGTATGTGTGTGTGTCGCGCTCTCTCTCTCTCGCCTGGCGCGCCTGTCTGTGTGTGTGTGTGTGTGTGTGTGTGTCGCGCCTTCTCTCTCTCTCTCGCCTGGCGCGCCTGTCGTGTGTGTGTGTGTGTGTGTGTGTGTGTGTGTGTGTGTGTCTCTCTCTCTCTCGAGCCTGGCGCGCCTGTCTGTGTGTGTGTGTCTGTCTCTCTCTTGTGTGTGTCGCTCTCTCGTGTGTGTGTGTGTGTGTCGCGCTCTCTCTCTCTCTCTCTTGCTCGCTCTCTGCACAGGAAATGCACAGGGAGAGACTCAACATGTACAAACCTAAAGGGAAACTGGCTTGGTCGTATACCGAGTGTGTGGTTGTGAACCGAGGCAAAAGTTTGCCGAACGTTTTGGTCGTAAACCGAGTTGTACGTGTACCGGGATGTTAGCGAACCGAGGTTCCACTGTATATAAATACATGTAAAAATGATGACTTCATCAAGAAGAGCCTGCATCAACAATCCTGATGTATTCTGCTACATCTGTGGAGAGCAGATGGTTGAAAAACAAAGAAGAAATATCACTTTGTGCATCGGGTATCCCTGCTTATTTTGGAGATCAAGATAAGTTCTTGGGCTCCACATATGGTTTGCAAGAGTACCTACGACAGTGCACTAAAGGTGAAAGAAAAAGTTTAAACCTTGGTGTGCCAATGGTATGGAGAGAACCGATAAACCACCATGACAATTGTTATTTCTGTGTTGTAAAGATTAAAGGCTTTAATCGTTACAATAAAGCTCAGTGGGATTATCCTGATCTGGAATCTGCAAGACGACCTATCCCACATGGCGATGATGTTCCCATACCAGTGTTTACCAGACTACCAAACCAGCCACTGTCAGACTCTGAAGAGAAGCAGGGATTGGAGTGCATGGCAGGTAGTAGCAGTGGAAGTGAATTTGAGGGAAGCTCTTTGACGCCTCAACCATTAAGCCAAAAAGAAGTCAATGACCTGATTCGAGACTTACATCTGTCCAAGCAAGCATCTGAACTTTTTAGCGTCCTGACTTAATGAACGAAATCATATAAAGGCGGAAGTTAAAATTGCAGCCTATCAGACAAGATTTAGAGAGGCTTCTCCCATATTTCAACCAAGAGGAAGAACTTGTATACTGCAATGATTTGTACTTCAAATGGGACTAACAGAATATCGACCAGAAGACTGGCGGCTTTTTATAGACAGCTCCATTAGAAGCTTGAAATGTGTTCTCTTGCAGAATGGTAACTGTTATGCGTCTCTTCCCATTGCTCACTCAACAAAACTTAAAGAAGAATATGAAAATGTAAAAATCGTATTAAAGAAAATCCGTTATCATGAACATCAGTGGTCGATTTGTGTTGATCTGAAGATGGTGAACTTCTTGCTTGGACAGCAATCTGCATACACAAAATACCCAGGCTTCGTGTGCCTCTGGGAAAGCAAGATCATTGGACAAAAGTGTCATGGCCTACAAGGGAAGAAATGATTGTTGGCGCTGCAAATATCATCAACAAGCCGCTGGTGGACAAGAACACAATCCTTCTCCCACCGCTTCATATTAAGCTAGGATTGATGAAGCAATTTGTTAGGGCTTTGGACAAAATGGCTAAGTGCTTCAAGTACATTTGTAGATCATTCCCTGGACTGAGCTTGCAAAAACTAAAAGCTGGAATCCTTGATGGACCTCAGATTGGTAAACTCAGGGACGATTCCATTTTTACCAAATGCATGAATCACACCAAGGCTTCGGCCTGGAAGAGTTTTGTCTCTGTTGTGAAGAACTACTTGGCTAATCACAGAGCAGACAACGATGAAGAATTGGTGCAGGATATGCTTGGTAACTTCAGAAATTTGGGAGTTAATATGAGCATAAAGATGCACACCATCTCCATAGCCATTTAAACAGATTTCAGCGAGGAACAAAGCGAGAGGTTCCACCAGGATATGAAGGCGAGGGAGGAGAGATATCAAGGCACATGGGACATACACATGATGGAGTCTCCAACGGGATTGTCCTGATGACACACATGAAAAGAAATCGCATAAACAGCGTTTTTTGAAGCATTGGCATTAATAAGAATTAATAACTAATTAATATTGTATTAATTAATCAAATCATACATAACTTTTTTCCCTGTCACTGTTAGATATTTTAATATCTTTTTTGTATGATGTTAGACTGTTTACTTACTAGTTGTAACAAAAATAAAAATATTCTAGCAATTCTGAATGCTTTTCAAATGTGTTGCATTAATTAATTAATTAACTAATAAATATCTCAGAAACTAGAACCAATCTGGCAAAACCAAAGTCATATTCTTAATCGGCACCATAAACTGAATATAAAACCGTTCAGACTTCGTTGGCATCAAAATCACCGTATACCAGTGTTTGCCATTGAAGTCATGTGAGTTGATTTCAATTGTCCACCTGCATCCCATTCACCTGAAGAGCAAGAAAAAATGATAATGACAAAAAAAAAAAAATACATAAGCAAGGGCCTGAACCAGGAGAACCAAAAAACACCACGGACCAAAGCCGTGAACACAAAGTTCAAAGTCAAACTCGCAAAGGAAGTCGGATTAGGAAGCGAACCCGGAGTGGCGGCCCTTTTATTCTAGTGATTGATGACTGACAGGATCACGAGCTCTCAAGCCACGCCCCTTACTGGGCAGATCCTGGCAAATCAGCTGAACGTAAAGGAAAATGGCGGCCGTTCAAATCGAAATTGAACGTTAGAACAAAGCAGTGAACCGTAAAACAACCGACTCACGTCAGAGTCCTTGGTGCCAAACTCCTCTAAAACGACGTGCAGCTCAAAACTCGAACCGGAAAATCACCTGAAAAATATTTACAAAAAGTCCCGGGACCCTCATACTTACTCTTTATCTCCCCCTCGAATCAAGCTGTTGTCATTATTTAATTTTGGCCGTAAAATCCCTTCACGTAATTAATTAATTAATTGAAGTGATACGAAAGTAAAGCAGCGTGTTAGTGTTTTACCAGAGTGTAAAAATGAAATCTATGCACGTGAAAAGTTTTTACAGCAAGCCTATAAATTCTGTAGTCCTTATTGTAAGAGCTGTTGGCCTATTAAGAATTTTGTGTTTATGATGATTTGGCGTAGTTTAAGAAACATTGCTTACCCTGCTCACCTCATTGGCAGATTATTTTGCTAAATAAAAACATAGCAACTATTTTATTTAGCAGTACAACAAAAAAAAAATCAGCCATTTTTCGTGTTGTAAGAGAAGAAACCAACACAGAAAAATGTTTGGGTCACCGACGTGACTGTGGATATGTGAAGCAAACAGAAATGGATGGTCTTTTTAACAAAGAAATGTTCAATGTCTTTTCAGACGCGAGTCCAACGCAGAACTGAAAAGAAGACGGCTGGGTTTCTGGTCATTCGGGCTTGAGGAAGGAAGGGGCGGGTCCAGGAGGGCAGACAGAAGGAAGTGACATCAGCGGTGGAACGACTGTCAATCTTCAGCTCTGCAGAGGGAGGAAAAGAGAAGACCATTAGCACACAGCGCCAACCCCTGGTCCGGAGGGTAACTACCAGCACCTGAGCCCTGAAGCTGCCTCCCTGGCACCCCCCGCGTGACCGAGCTGCTCATGTGGTATGTCATGGACTTTTATAATAAACTGTCAGCTTCTTCAACAAGAAGACATTTCTTGCTCCGTCTTTCCCTTGCCGAGTTTCTTTTTGCTAAATTGATAACCGATGAGACAATCTTAAAAAAAAAAAAAGCAAATATTTAGAATGATGGTTTAGTTGAGGTTTCATGAACTGAGCTAAGTAACACAATACATGGTGGCCAGGCAGATTTACCTCCACGAGTCTTCCCATCCCGCTGTGAAAATGCAGTATCTCATCACACATATACATTTAATTTTTTCTTTCACTATTTTGAAAATATCAAAAATGTGGAACTCTTACTTACACCTTCTAGCCTTTTTATTTTTACATTATGATGTTACTGCACTGAATGACTGGCAACAAGACCAGAAACCCCAGTCGGCTTAGCTGACATACCCAATGCATACAAGTCACATAAAGTGACATCGACTTTAGTGATACAAATATAAAGAACCAATGGATAGATACACAGACAGACAGACGAATGTTTGGACAGACAGACAGTTGTATAGAGAGACACACAGAAGAACAGATAGATGGACAGGTGGATGGCAAGATAGATAGATACTTTATTAATCCCAAGGGGAAATTCCCATAATCCAGCAGCAGTATACTGATACAAAAAAAATATTCAATTAAAGAGTGATAAAAATGCATGTAAAAACAGACAATAACTTTGTATAATGTTAACGTTTACCCCCTTGGGTGGAATTGAAGAGTCACATAGTGTGGGGTCTCCTCAGTCTGTCAGTGGAGCAGGACGGTGACAGCAGTCTGTCTCTGAAGCTGCTCCTCTGTCTGGAGATGATCCTTTTCAGTGGATGCAGTGGATTCTCCATGATTGACAGGAGCCTGCTCAGTGCCCGTCGCTCCGCCATAGA
Organism: Polypterus senegalus; assembly: GCF_016835505.1. Taxonomy (NCBI): domain Eukaryota; kingdom Metazoa; phylum Chordata; class Cladistia; order Polypteriformes; family Polypteridae; genus Polypterus; species Polypterus senegalus. The sequence goes on from NC_053168.1 coordinate 131,834,783, forward strand.
TGTCAAACTGTCCAACTCCGTGCCTACAATAGAGCCTGCCTTCCTCACCAGTTTGTCCAGGCGTGAGACGTCCTTCTTCTTTATGCTGCCTCCCCTGCACACCACCACGTAGAAGAGGGCACTCATCACAATCATCTGATAGAACATCTGTAGCATCTTATTGCAGATGTTGAAGGACGCCAGCCTTCTAAGGAAGTATAGTCGGCTCTGTCCTTTCTTACACAGAGCATCAGTATTGGCAGTCCAGTCCAATTTGTTATCCAGCTGCACTCCCAGGTATTTATAGGTCTGCACCCTCTGCACAGTCACCTCTGATGATCACGGGGTCCATGAGGGGCCTGGGCCTCCTAAAATCCACCACCAGTTTCTTGGTCTTGCTGGTGTTCAGGTTTAAGTGGTTTGAGTGTGTATATATATATATATATATATATATATATAGATAGATAGATAGATAGATAGATAGATAGATATAGATATGAAAGGCACTATATATTAGATAAAGATATCCTGGTGTGGTGGGAGAAGTGCTGCTGGCCAGGGCCCCATAATCGTTCGGGTGCCCCCTAGCGGTGGCCATGAGCCCCAACAGGGATGAGCTTCCAAGCTCTGATCCTGTGGCCCCATGTAGACCAGGGTGGCTGCCCTCTCTTGGTTCAGGGGAGGTATTGTCCCTCTCCTGGTCCTTCCAGGCATCACGGCTGGGCAGGATCCCCAGCTGTCCACCATAATAGATAGACAGATAGTTTAAAGGCACTATATAATAGATAGATAGATTTAAATGTACTATATATTAGATGATAGATAGATAGTTAGATAGATCATTTGTCCCCAGGGTAAGTGTGGCTTTACAGCAGCTCTTTAAATAAACAGATAATGAAATGGCAGCTCATTCTATTGCTGACTCACCTCTAGGCTGATGTCACTTGTCAGCCCCCATCACATAGCCCTCCCTACAAAGCTGTTGTCCCCCAATGACTACTTCTAACTCTTTGCAAAGGTAGACAAACGCTGAAATGATGGGGTGGACAGACAGACAGACAGACAGCTAGATGACAGACACCTTATTTGTCCCCAAGAGAATCCCTACCAGTGTTTTGCAGCAGGTGATCCACACGGGTGACACGTTTGGCTACCAAGAAAACAGAAATGAAGGTGGATGTGAGTGTGAAAGGCACTAAATGATATAAAAGTGGACCGTCACCTTATCTTGTTTTTCCCTGTAATCCATTTAGAGAACCCACCAAATTGTCCAACATCCATCGGCCTTTAAAGTGGCTCCTTTTTGAGTTTCAGGACAGAGTATTCCTGACTAAATCTAAACCCAGCGTAATGTGATGTCTCCACCGGTGTAAAGGCCGTGTTTAATAAGTTGATATCATTGTGGAAAATTCTTTGGTAGCTTGAAATGTTGCAGACAATGGTGCAAATGCGTCTCTTTTTATTTTATTTTATTTTTTGTCTCCCGTACAGTGGAGCTGATAAGGTACCAGGGAGACGTGCTTCCCACACAGATCTCGCCCTTCACATTATGCACTGTAAGATTTACTTAATTAATTAAAAGCGAAAAATTATACATTCGCAATTATTACTCTGGCCCTCCTCCAGAAGATCCCATGGATTAAAGCAGCCAGGCCCTCCTTCTGCCTGAAATCAAGCACATTTACTAAAAATAAACCCTTAATGTATTCTGCTGGAGACATATTTTATTTGATCAGGCCCTTTACTTGATCAGATCAGCCCAGCAGGAGTGTAATCAAATAAAATTAAGGAGGCATTCAACAAAACACAATGGCTTTTAGGGCACGGCTCTCTTGTCGGGATGTAAAGATGGCATCATGCATTCGCTTTCCGTTGGGCTCTGATGTCTAGCGGTTTGCTCAAGGCTCTTCATTGTTTCTGACCTGGAGGTCTGAACATCCCAGAAGCAGGCGAGACATGGAGCCTCACTTCTCTCACTTCCCTGATCTTTTTGCTCAAAGTGCGAACCCGACTTACTGGTGGGAACAAATGGCACTTGAGCGGCCTTCGTGACTGCGACACTTTGTCATTTCTGAACATACAAGACCAGTATGTGTTAACACTGCCAACACACAGAAAGTCAATCAGAGAGCCCGACTTGTGATGGCAAAGGTCCGCTTAGGATCGAGTCTCTGAGGTACGGCCATCACTGAATGATCTCCCACAGCCTGTAGATTTGTTCAAGTCAGATTACAAAATGAAATGGCCGAAGTGATGCCTCGTACCGCTCGACCTCTCTGCCTCATTTCTATGCGCCTTCCCTAACGCTAACCATTTTAAAATATTAAGGAGGTTACTCCTGCAAATGGTTTTATTTCATGTGAACGTCTAGGCTTCTGCTGTCCCATTTGGACGGGATTAATTTTACACCAGTGGGTGGGATGAAGTCAATGCCTAAGGTGGGCCGGTAGGCACCAGTACTCTGTACCGACATTTCCCTGTTCTGGTACCGTCAGTAAATGTATGTGTACCGTCAGTTCGGACCGCATCAGCAACCCTGATTTATAACAAGAAAACGTCTATTTACACCTCTGAGGTGGACCTCATAACCAGCTCCTCCACATTTCAATAAAAATTGTGCATATGAGTGGACCTCTCAGGGGATACCCTAACCCCCAAAGGCACAACTCAGGACAATAAGGAGTAGTGACAGATTTTGTTTTTTTCCACTTTAGAATGTAATTAACATAATTAAGCACTTTGACCATGGGAAAGGCACTATATAAATAAAAGGTATTATCATCATCATCATTATTATTATTACCGTATTTACGTGTGTACCACGCGCACATTTTTTCCCGAAAATTAGCATTAGAAAATCAGGTGCGCGTCATACACAAGGAAATGTAATTCTGTAATGTTTACTTCTTCTGCTTGGCTCGCTCGCGCTCTCGCTCTTGTTTTTGAATCAGTTTGGCGTCGTCATTCAGCATGGATAGTAGCAAGCGTTTACGCTCCTTCACGGCGGGAGAGAAACTAAAAGTGATTTTGGAAGCAGAGAAGATAGGAAATCAGGCAGCAGGTCGCAAATACAGTGTTCCATGTTTTCGAGACTGGCAACAGAAGAAAGAAAAACTTTCGTCATGCAACAAAAACAGAAGGGCATTTCGCGGAAAACGTGCCCTAAACGCTTCCTATACAATCACAATGCGCGTCGTACACGGGGTAAAACGATTTTCGCTATAATCTTTGTAAAAATTAGGGTGTGCGTCTTACACGAGGGTGCGTGGTACACAAGTAAAAACCGTAATTAACCTCTGAAAATGCAGTACTGTCCAAATCACTCAAATGATGATTTTACTGACATGTCTGTTCACGTGAAGTGAGTTTAACCTGGAGTTATTTTTCGCAGACTTTTTATAGAAGGTAAAAGGCTCGGTCATTTTTCCTGAGACGTAAACGAATAGTCCGTAAAAAGTTACAAATGTCAGTGATTCAGATGGGACTAAGATTACCGAGATCATGGGGTAATGCTGTAACTACTTTACCACGCCTCCTGGAGTAAAAGTAATCCCGTCCAAGAGGGGCTTTAGACGTACGCCGATCACTGAATGATCTCCCACATATCCTTGAATGGCTTGAGTCTCGTTTAAGTCACCACCACCATGCTGTCTCTACATTGACGGACTGAAAGCCAGACGTCCACATAACCATCATCGTCATCATCAAATTCTTTAACGTGACGCCTGAAAACCATGAAGACTGATCGAGATCATTTACGTTCGGTAGAATCCCCACTGGGGGCTGGGTGGTCTTGTGGCCTTGGAATCCCTGCAGATTTTGTTTGGTTTTTTTCTCCCGCCCCCCGGAGTTGTTTTTTTTTTGTTTTGTTTCGTTTTTTCTGTCCGCCCGGCCATCAGACCTTCTTTGTTATTGAGTATTGCCTAATCTTATTTTTTAGAAATGTTTCTTTCTTCATCTTGTAAAGCACTTTGAGCTACATCATTTGTATATTTGCTCTGTAAATAAATGATGTTGTTATCATATTTTACAAATGAAGTGCCTGAAATCCCCCCTCGTACCTCTCAACCGCTCATTTCTAGCTGCCTCCCCTGTACCTAACTATTTGAAATATTAGGGGATAAAGGAGATCGCTCCTGTTGGTTTGTTTTTGTGGGTTCTTGGGAATGCCAAGGCTTCACTCTTTTTGTAGATTAATAGTCCTCTGTCTTATCGACACCATCCAGCTGTTGTTTCCCCGTTTACCTCATTAAGTCCTATTTAGATGGGATTAGCTTAACCGCAGGTGGTGGGGTCATTGGACTATTACCGGAGTACCTCTGTGATTTTAGTCCCTTTCAAATTGCTGGGTGTCCACAACCTCGTCCACTTGACTGACGCAGTAGGAATCCGAGTCGCACAGAGCGTGGACAAGTTCTTCAAGTGCCTCTGTGTTTTCTGCGAAAAACTCTAAAATCCCACACAGGGGAAATGATGAAACTTTACTGACATGGTGACTTGCACAGGTTTAGTTTAACCAGCGGTTATTTATTTATTTTTTTACAGACTTTTCATAAAATTTACAGACTCTGTAAACTTTGCTCAGATGTGAACACGGAGTTCGTAAAAAGTTACCAACATTAGCGATTCGGATGGGACTTAAATTACAGAGGTCCTCCGGTAAGAATTACTTCACTCTGCTAATGTTGTCCAAATAGATCTTAAAAATTCCTCTGTCTTTTCAATGCCACTTAGCTATTGTTAAAGCATTGAAGTGAATTTCACTTCCCAATTGAACTCTTCAAGTTAAATTACATTTTACGTAATTAATTATGTTAAATTTTAAGTTAAATATCATAATTTTAATTACGTTAAATTAAGCTTTATACCAGAACATGGAATGAAGCAATTACAGTACCATCGGAACTCCTCTGTAATTTTAATCCCATCCGAGTCTCTCACGAGTCCAAAAGCTCATCCGCTTGACCGGCACGGTATGAATCAAGTGGTCTGATGTGGGTTGCACTGCCTCCATTTTTTCTGTGAAAACTGCTAAAGTCTTGCACAGGTAACATGCTGTTTTTATAAGAAACATGAGATTATACCGACATGTCGTTTAACCAGGGTTAAGACTGAGATCTGAACACACAGTTCGTAAAAAGTTACCAACATGAGCGATTCGGATGGGACTAAAATGACTGTGGTCCTCCGGTAATAATTTCCAAATAAGGCTTAATATTTCACGGTCTTTTTTTGATGCCACCTAGCTATAATTAAAGTGAATTTCATTCCCAGTTTAACTCTTTAAAGCCCTATTCAGATGGGAGGTGGGGGTAAAGCAATTATCACCGGAGCACCTCTGGTATTGTATTCCCACCCAAATCTCTCCACAGATTTGTCCATTTGACTAACGCAGTATGAATCCGTTTGAAATGGCTCAATGTGTAGGGTTAGGGTTAAAGTACTTCGACTGCCTCCATTTTTTCTGTGAAAACTTCTGAAATCCCACACACATTTCACAAGAAATTATGGAATTTTACCGACATGCCATTTCGCACAATGATTAGTTTACCCTTGGGTTATTTTTTTTTACAGAAGGTAAAAGGTTCCATAATCTTTACATAAAAAGCAAAAATTTACCGTCATGAGCAATTTGGACAGTACTAAAATTACAGAGGTCCTCCGGTAATAATTACTTCACCTCACGTCCTGGTGTAAAACTAATCACATCCGAATAGGGCTCAAGTGTTACGATTTCTCTCCCTTTTCCTTCTATGGTATGAGTGGAAGTCCATTCTTTATTAGCTGGCTTTATTTGCAATAGCAGGAGGTTGAAACATTATGGCTTAATCCACAGATGTAAGGCAGGTGTCCCCTTTACAGACCTAGAACTGTATTACGTCTGGAAATAGTTCAACCTCCAGTCACTTCAACTGGCCTGTCCTATAAATGAATTGGTTTGTACCAACCTGAAACATGAGACATGAAAGCAGCACCTACTGCAGGGCCAATCATACTTGTAGCAAAATCTATTCAAATCTACCACAAAACTGAAAGATCGTTAGTTCCCCCCGTCCAAATGGCATACACACTCACCCTTATTTAATAAACACATATTATTAGGTCATTAGAATATTAAAACAATTTTGACGAGAATAGACAATTTAGTCCAACAAAGTTCGCCAGTCCATCTCACTTCCCTAAAATAGCAAAGTTCTGACTTGAAGACCCCTAAAGTCCTACTGTCTACCACACTACTTGGTAATTTCTTCTACATGCCTACGGTTTTCTGTGTGGGGAAAAACTCTCTAACGTTTGTGTGAAATGTACCCTGAGCAAGGTTCTATCTGTGTGCCACAGCTCTTGGTGAATGTCCGCACATTCCTGTTAACGGGGGCTCCACTATGTTTCCTGCTTGTGCACAACTCCACATTGACATCCTGGTAGTTTTGGTCTCAAATCATTCCACAGACTTTATTCCTGCTGCAACTCTTCATTTTCTTCCCTATTGTCATTCAGATTTACAATCGGACTGGATTTCGATAACTTTGTTCCTACCCATCCATCCTCCGTATGCTTCTGTAGCCCTCTTTCTCCTATCGGGGACCCTGTTTCTGTTTCCTAATCTTCGCTGCACAAATCCTTCTACAAACCTCTTCTTTGAACTCAATAACAATTGGTACAATTCCCCTGAATTCCCCTCTCCCCAAGATGTTTTCATTTATTGGTCTTTACCCTGTTCTTGTCTGCCTTCCTTGTGTTACTAATGAGTCAAGGTGCAGGTAGTGCGGTACTAAGTCCCTACTCTGAGGGTAGCGCAGTTTGACTTAAGACAAAAGCGTTCTGTTGGGCCAAATCAAGGACTAGTTGGACCGAGTCGCTGGGCCTGTCACACTGTGCGACAACTGCCCCCTGATTTGCTAAGATTATGTAAATGAATCTGAAGATCACTGGAAACATCATGTAACGTGACATGACCATTATGTTTCTCTTTCTTCTCCAGGTCAGGAAAATGCAACTAAAATAAGTAAAGTGAACAATCTGAATTACAAAAATACGAGGGCTGAATGAAAAGCAACGACTCTGTCCCCGTTTCTCTGTCAGGGAGGTAGACGTTGGAATGCTATTCACGAGTTTGTGAACCTGCAGTTGGACCGCCGTATTCTTCAGAGTTCTGTCACGGCGAGTGGCAGCTCCTCGTTAATGTCGTCATGGCAGATGAAGAAGACTTTCCTGTGAGAGTACGGCACAAGTGTGGGACTGAATTTTGCAGTAAGGTTGAGAAGAGCGATAGTGAATGACTTGAAATGTTGCGGCAAGCATACGGCGATGAAACAATTAGCCATTTGAAATATTAGGGGATAAAGGAGATCGCTCCTGTTGGTTTGTTTTTGTGGGTTCTTGGGAATATCAAGGCTTCACTCTTTTTGTAGACTAATAGTCCTCTGTCTTATCGATGCCATTCAGCTATGTTTCCCCGTTTACCTCATTAAGTCCTATTTGGATGGGATTAGCTTAACCGCAGGTGGTGGGTTCATGGGACTATTACCGGAGTACCTCTGTGATTTTAGTCCCTTTCAAATTGCTGGGAGTCCACAACCTCGTCCACTTGACTGACGCGGTAGGAATCCGAGTCGCACAGAGCGTGGACAAGTTTTTCAAGTGCCTCTGTGTTTTCTGCGAAAAACTCTAAAATCCCACACAGGGGAAATGATGAAACTTTACTGACATGGTGACTTGCACAGGTTTAGTTTAACCAGCGGTTATTTATTTATTTATTTATTTTTTACAGACTTTTCATAAAAGATAACAGACTCTGTAATCTTTGCTCAGATGTGAACACGCAGTTCGTAAAAAGTTACCGACATTAGCGATTCGGATAGGACTTAAATTACAGAGGTCCTCCAGTAAGAATTACTGCACTCCGCTAATGTTATCCAAATAGGTCTTAAAAATTCCTCTCTTTTCAATGCCACTTAGCTATTGTTGAAGTATTGACGTGAATTTCACTACCCAATTTAACTCTCCACACTAATATAATAATTTACGTTAAATTTTAAGTTAAATATCGTAATTTTAATTACGTTAAATTAAGGCTTTCTACCAGACCATGGAGTGAAGCAATTACAGTACAGTGAACCCTCGTTTATCACAGTTAATCCGTTCCAGACTCTACCGTGATAAATGAATTTTCGTGAAGTAGGATTCTTTATTTATAAATCGAATATTTTCGCAGTTAGAGTATAGAAAACCTGTTTACGACCTTCTAAATACGTTTTTTAACATTATTAGAGCCCTCTAGACATGAAACAACACCCTTTAGTCACCATTACACTCGTATTACTCAATATATTAGACAAAATAAGAGAAAATAAGACATATTAGACATTACAAATATCATATTACTAGGCGCACTCGCCTTTTAAGGCGACCGACTTTTATCTTCAATTTGTGTGCGCTCCATGTGTACATCAGGCATGTAAGTGTAGAGAATGAGCCATTCATAACATCTTTTTTTTTTTATTCCCTCAAGTGCCTGTCCAAAGTCGTACAATGTCAGCCCGAATCTGTACCGCTAAAGACGGAGTTTCATGCACTAAATAAGCTATAGATGAGAATAAGCAAGCACCATCTCCCCTGATATTTACTACGCGGTGAGGCATTTGTACTCCATCAACATTAATTATTTCCAGAGACATAATTTTGTCTATTTTTCCAGCGCATCGCGCACAAAAGCAAGGGAACGATGAGAGCACCAGAACTCTGCTCACATCGCGTCGCTTCGTACCTCAAGCCGCAAGTAGTAAGTCTGTGATAAGCGGAATACCGCTACGCTTTGCACTCACGGGATGGAAGAACAATCCTGAACGCTTTTATATAGTAGATTATTGTACTGTACATTTAATTGCACACAACCACTAACCTATGAAGGCACGACCTCAGTAGGGGAGTCTTCAGAGGTGGTGCAGTATCTTCAGCAGGTGCGTTGTTGTCTTCAGTGAAGAAGTACTAGGAGTAGGCAGTGGGTGTCTGGGTGTGCGGCTGAAGAACATCTTGATAGGCAGTTGCTGACGCTGTCTTTTTGTATGCGTGAGGAGGCTTTTGTAGGGTATTGCCATCTTTAATCATATCCAGGAGTTTCACCTTCTTCTGGATAGTAAACATCTTCCTCCGGCACTTAGTTTTATTGTCAGAAGGCTTAGAAAAAGCAGCACGTTTAGGAGCCATCGTAGGGCTTAGATAAAAGTTCTCAGAAAGCACATGCATAGTGACGTAAGCGTGCATGAGAAAAAAATTGCAATAGAGAGAAGCCGCGAAAGTCGAAGCGTGATATAGCGAGGGATCACTGTACTGCTCTGTAATTTTAATCCCATCCGAGTCTCTCATGTGTGCAAAACCTTATCCGCTTGACTGGCGCGGTATGAATCAAGTGGTCTGATGTAGGTGGCACTGCCTCCATTTTTTTCCTGTGAAAACTGCTAAAATCTTGCACAGGTAAAATGCTGTTTTTATAGGAAAGTTTGTGAGTTTGTGAACCTGCAGTTGGACCGCGTTATTCTTCAGAGTTCTGTCACTGCGAGTGGCAGCTCCTCATCAGCGTCGTCATGGTGGATAAAGAAGACATTCCCGTGAGAGTACAGCACAAGTGTGGGACTGAATTTTGTGTTAAGCTTGGGAAGAGCGATAATGAATGTCTTGAAATGTTACAGCAAGAACACGGCGATGAAACGATTAGCCGTCCTGCTGTAGTTCGGTGGTGGCAACACGCGATCGAAAGTCGTGGCTTGGTCGGGTTGGCCAACTGCCACGGTTACGGAAGGGAATATTGGCAAAGTTAACGAATTGTTGCAAGAAGACAGACGGCTCACTTTATGTGAACTTTCAATGTGAAGGACGCAACTTCAAAAAAGACAAAAAGTTCCAAGTCTGCGGCGGAGTCATCTGATTCTGAATTGGATTACTTTTCGATCAGCCCTCGTACAGACCACGCGTCGCCACTGTAATTACGCACTTTCTTTAGCTGAGGTGGCCTCACTGGATCCAGTGTCATCACTCAAGATCTGCTCATCTCCACTAGCCTTCTCAGCGAGCTGCTCTTGATTATTTCTAAGCAGAGAACATACGGAAGCAGTCATACAATCGACTCCAGCAGTCTGGACGCTCAGGTCCCATCTGTCGACTCCAAACCCTGTTAGCCCCCTCACCGGTACAGACTGTTGTACCTCAGATGGCCAGATGTTGCTCCACCATTAACAGTAGGAGGCCCGTTACTGTCGTAACTGCTGTCGATGTCTTTGCCCAGGTTATTTAACATCATTTTCTTGTTTAGATCACATGGGGGTATCTTGCTGCTGATCATACGCTTGTAAGATTTGTTTTTATTCAAGTGAGAATTGTGATGCTTACTGAAGGGGTTCGTTGCCCAGCTGTGCAGGGAGACCTCCATGGCCATGGCATCTCAACAGAATGCAAAAACAGACATCCACATTTCTGCAAGTGAGAAAGAGCAGATTTTCCAGCAAGTGGGATTTACAAAATGTAAGACAAGAAGACGAGGCAAAAGCAAAAAAAAAAAAAAAATCCTTCCTCTGTCGTTAAATTACAGAGCCTTTTCAACACTAAGTGGCAGCCATGTCACCACCATGTCAATCAGAGCCCTTGCATACAATTACAAAGGCGCACGGTGAGGAACACAAGGCCCCCGAGCTCCCCACGTGGATACCCTGCGGATTCTCTCTTCTGGAATCTGTTGATGGATAATTCACGAACAGCGATGGCTTTGAAGGCCATGGTAATTAGGCGAAAAGCGGTGCACGACAGTCAGAGGGAAAAAGCAGAGTCACAGCTAATGTTTCTTCACTCTGAGGCACGCTTTGAAGGCCCTTGTTTTGCCATTTTCTTACCCCCCTAAATAAGACGGTGTTAGCAGATCCTCGGGCTCGACCATGCAGGTGCACCTCCATACAACTGTATTGTTTGATTATTAAACGTTCTGTTTATTCAACAGGGATGGAAGATGTGTGGCGAGGAGGAGGAAGAGGAAGAGGCCCCAATTCATCCACTTCTCGAGTCATGCTTCCCACATGCTCAAAAATGATAAATATTTGAATAAAGCCGTAATGATTGAGAATAAATCCATTTGTCCGATCTGCTTGTGTGTTTCACTTCATGTTACGTGGACGGAATTTCAGTTTGTGTTTTAAAGACCGGCAGCAAACAACTAGCTGACTGCGCAGGGACATCTTTGAGATTTCACTGTAACTGAATCTGTGGGCCCCGCCTGCCAGCCAGTGGTGGACTTACAGGTTTGGGACCCTAAAGCATCAACAGTTGGGGGCGGGCCCCTTCACAATGATTGGGGGAGTGGGACCCTCCACAACAGTTAGGGGCGGGACCCTTCAAAAAGATTAAGGATGTGGGACCCTTCACAACAATTAGGGGGCGGGACCCTTCACAACAATTAAGGGGTGGGACCCTTCACAACAATTAGGGGGTGGGACCCTTCACAACAATTAGGGGCGGGACCCTTCATAAAAGATAGGGGGGGCTGGACCCTTCAGAAACAGCAGAAAGGTCATCTTCTTCAATTGGGGTTGTTCCATGATGGGTCACCACAATTGTTTTAAAAATGCAACCACTACCTCTCAGATGTTCATTAAAATTGCTGTAGTAGTGAATCACATCATATTATTAATATTATTAAAAAAAAAAACCTTCTCATACAGTAGACACCCAAACGTTTTATGCAATGTGGACTGAAGACATTTCCGTAGGCCCTTCTGGGATTGGGGGGTCCTGAAACTTCATTCGTTTCATAGGAGGACAACAATTATCTAAAGAAAGGTCGATGGACATGAGTGACTGCAGACCGGTGGGCTTCATGCCAGCTACGATGACCTGCTGTGAGAGACATGGAACATTCCAGACTGTCTGACCCACCTCCCTTTAGCATCTCTATACATATCTTAACCGTCAAAAATGTTAAAATGTACTGAGAAAGAACTCCTAACCATAGCAGGGAAGTGTAGCACGAAATTCAAACGTATAAAGTAAATCTCAAACTCCACCTGCCACCGATACTCTAGCAGTTACTGCGTATTCTTCTCACTGTATCTGTTTCTGCTGCCTTATCCCTCTTGAAAATTTATAATACATTTTGGGCTGTCACTTTAAGGGGAGAAGGGAGTCAAGCTGTGCCTGAGGGTCCTTACATAAACGCGCTGTTTGTGACGGAAGGAGACGCGCGCTTTGTGAGAGGAGGAACCTGGAGAGAGAAATCGAAGGAGCGATTCGACGAAGCAGACGAATGACCCACTGGAATGGGGATCTGGTCAACAACAAGTGAAATACTCAGTCAGTGAATGTTGGTGGAAATAATCACTTTTACAAAGTCGACGTCTTAAACGATACGCCAGATTTATAGTTTGTTAGTATGAAATCTGTGCAGGGCTTCTAAAGTGAGTTTGAAAGAAGTGGATGGAAACGTCCGATTTCAACTGCATATATTACATATTTTTATAATTTTATTACATACTAATGCTGTCATTTTATAGAGTGGTTTTTATTGATACTAGGGGGCTTTGCCCCCTGCTCGCTTCGCTCGCCAACCCCTGTGTTTGTAAGATTTTTTTTTCCTTTGAATTGTTGCTATTTTATTAGTTTCACTTTAATTTCAGAACTTCTGTAAAAACAATATTTGGAATCTTTCCTGTCCCGATATGCAGAATCTTTTAAATGAGGTCAGTGAGGCGTGTTTAATGACTTTGTATCGTAATTCAGGACAGGTTTCTCTGTTTGGAATTTCTGCACAGACAAAACGATCTTCATCATCAGCAGTTAATATTTTTTTTTTTGCAAAGTAACCAATAAATGCATGCGAGTTAAACCCCGTTTTTGAAATTCTCTGACTTTAATTTCCTTTTTGCGTCAATGCGATCTTTTTTTTGATAGTGTAGCGACTGACGTAATAAAGTGTCACAAAAGTTCTACTTTACAAATCGCCGACTGCGTAACCCCAAACACAACTTTCTAGCACCTTCTCCAACCCCTCCTCCCACGAGTCTCGCCCCCCCGCATCAATCAGCACCCCGCTATCAGACTCCCGTGCTGCACTCTGCCCTCCCTCGATCGGACCGAACAGTCACTTGAAACTAAAGAGGCTTCAGCTTGGCTGGGACGTTACAATACTTTCGACTCTTACTGCTTTCATATTCTGTACCTTTCTCTGCATGTGTATCGCGCCTTGGGTCTCTTTTCTCCGCCCTGCTCTTTCTTCTTTGCTGCCACGTGACTTTACATGACTGAATGTTTCGCTGGCTGGCTGTGCTCTTATTTGATAAGACGGGTGCGTCTTGCAAGAATCGTATGTTCCACGTCCCCGCGACAATCTCTTGGCACCAAGTCTCATGTTTACGGTCTCCGCGAGACGCTCCGTGGCCAGTCTTTTTTGTCTCGCGGGTCTTTAAAATGTCTTTCGAGAACTTCCGAGAAGATCACGTATCGTCGCCTTGCTTTAACATTCCAGGATTTTTTTTTTTTTATATATATGGAGAGATTTATACAGTTGTGTGTTGTTGCTTATTGTCCTTTTATATTCCTCTTTAATGCACAGTCTTGGGGTTATGCAGCTAAGCACTTCACTCCATATTGGACTGTGTGTATAAACCTTTGACTTGACTCGACCAAAACTGGTCCATAGAGGACACCGCATCCCATGAGCTTCACACCATCACAGCACATCTGGATATTAAAATCTGTCACGTCAGAGTCCTCTTTTTTAAATCCGCATTCGACACTGCTGTACGGCAAAGCTGACCAATTTCAGAATTACTGAAATCCGATTTGGAACTTTGTAACCGACAGACGTCAACATACGCAGATTGGCGGTGGTGGTGGCGGCAGCACCACCATTTTACCACAACACCAGCACTCCACAAAACATAAGAACTTTGACAAACGAGCCCCCTGCTGTGACTGTGTGGCCTGTCACAGCTCAAACTCCATCATTAAATTTGCTGTTGACACCACCGTCATAGGTCTGATCACCAACAATGAGGAGACAGCTGGCCGAGAAGAGGTCTACCTGCACTCACTGGTGCCAGGACAACCACCTCACCCTTAATGCCAGTTAAACCAAAGAGATGGTCATTGAAGGAAGACCACATTGGTGGGGATACTGCTGAGAAGATGAGCAGCTTTACATTTCTTGGAGTGACGAACTGAAGTGGGAACAACACATGTTCTTCTCACAAACCCAGAAGTCCCATCACTGTCAGAACAGTCTCTCTCTCACACATATATAAAATCTAACATTTGTCTGTCTGTCTGTCCACGTTTCATATATACACACATATACTTAAATACATATGGCAGTAACTCTGTGCATTACGGCCTGTAGACATTGCCAAGACCACCTGCTGAAGTTCTAACCGAGCATCAGAATGGAGAAGAAAGGCTACAATTCACATGGGCTCTCTAAAATTGGACAACAGGAGATTAGAAAAATGTAGCCTGTTCTGAGAAGTTTCGATTTTTGCTACGACATTCAGCAATGAATCCATCCTGCTGGTTCAGGCTGGTGCTGGTGGTGGTGTAATGGTGTGAGGGATATTTTCTTGGCACACTTTGGGCCCCTTCTTACCAGCTGAACATTGTTTAAATGCCACAGCCTAACTGAGTCTTGTTGCTGACCATCCCTTTATGACCGCAGTGTGCCCATCTTCTGATGGCTACTTCCAGCAGGATAATGCGCCACGTCCTGAAGTTCAGATCATCTCAAACTGGTCTCTTGAACATGACAAGGAGTTCACTGGACTCAAATGGCCTCCACAGCCACCAGGTCTCAATCCAGTACAGCATCTTTGGGATGTGGTGAAACAGGAGATACGCATCATGGACGTGCAGCCGACAAATCTGCAGCAAATGGTGATCCTATCATGTCACCATGGACCACAATCCCTGAGGAATGTTTCCAACACCTTGTTCAATCTGTGCCAAGAAGAATTAGGGCAGCTCTGAAGGCAAAAGGGAGGTCCAACCCGCTACTAGCAAGGTGTTCCTAATAAAGTGGCCGGTGAGCGATATATATACACACACACACACACACACAAACCGGCCACGTACCGGAAGTCGCTGCTCATTTTGGGACCTCCACTAGCCAGAGACGGCCCACCCGCTCAGTGGAAGTCCACTAGAGTGATCCACAGCAGGGGGGCTGTTCGTCCTTGCTTTCATTAAATGGCGTTACCAGAGGTGGCACCCCAATTCTTCACGTGCTGTCCAGTCTATCATTAATAAAGTCCAACAGACAGAGTTCTGTCACTGAGTGGACTGACCTCCCCGGTGCACCAGTTTATGTAAATTTGCCTAATTTTCGATGCCAGCTTTTGCAGACTTTGCCCGTTTTCATCTTCTTATTGTGTACGTTGACAGTGAACACTTAACATCTGTAGCCACTTTTAACGAATACTGCAGGGGAAGACGGAGCTTTACTTTCTTCCTTTCTTCTCTTTAGCATTGGCCATTTATTTCCCCTGACTGTCAGCCCTTGAAAGTTTGATGAGAGAGCGTTGTAGCGACGCGACACGACACGACGGCAAAGCAGGAAAAATAAGAAAGAAAAAAAAAAAAAACCTTGCGATGCACAATAGTCAAGTCAGCATGTCGTTTTCTAATTATGAAAAGGAAAAAAAAATCAGCCGCCTCCGTCGAGAGCCACGGCCACAAGCGGTTGGTGGCGGACGGATTATCAGCCGTGACTTTGATATTTACCCACAAGTAGCTGAAGGCTGGCTCGGGCAGCAAACGGCTCAAAGACTTTCTGCAGGCGTGAAACTGGCAGTAAAGCAAACAGCATGACAAAGACATCAAATGAAAGCAGGAGGCTTGTGCTGCCATGCCGAGCCGAGCTGTGCAGTAGAAAGCTTGAAGAAGGGCGTTGGGTGGGCTTCATCCACTTAGTAGGCCGAACACTTGAGTTCCTTTCATTCAAGACAAGAAAGCCGGCCAGACTTGAGAATCACAGACAGGATGGGACGGGACAGGCGATGGGGCTGTGAAGTTTTTGGGGTCCGGAGGGTGCTGATGACACCGCCAGTCAGTCTCCACTATGAACAAAGACCTTCGAGCTCCAGCTTTGAGAGTCTTGTGATCTGCGCGGCTCAAAGTGAGGAAAGGAAGACCAAAAAGGTAAATGACAACCTTATGGAGAGCAACACCATCCCACCATCACCGTTAGGGGCTAAACTTGGAGATATGCAGGGGGGTGAGCCTGCAATGTCCTGGATAATGGACTATCGATCAGGGGGGACTGGGGGAGCAACACTGGAGCAGCACCAGGAACAGGCCTGTCTGCTTTACTCTTCACACCTCAGACAACAAACATAACAGCAGGTCAGGTCACCTGCAGAAACTCTCAGACCAATCCGCACTTATGGGGTGTACAGATACGTTTAGGGGGCAGAGGAGTCACCTCTGAGAATTGTCTGCAACTTAACATCAGCAAAACAGCCTCTGTGTCTGGTCACTATTCAGGGAGATGATGTGGAGGTGGTCCACTCCTACAAGCACTTGGGGGTCCACATAAAGCACAGCTTGGACTGGTCTTGTAACACAGAGCAGACTCTTCTTCCTCAGGAGATTGCACTCCTTTAATGTGGGCAGTGACCTCCTTCACATCTTCTATAACTCTGTGATGGCCAGTGTGGCGTGATGGGCTGGTGACTTCACTTCAAGGGAGGACCACTGAATCAACAAGCTAATTAAAAGGGCAGACCCAGTTATGGGATGAACTCTGGACCCCCAGATGGTAGCGGCAAAGGAGAGAACTAAAACTAAACTGAGTGCCATTATGAACAAAGCTGCACATCCTCTTACTAATACACCAACATTGAGGACATTCAGACAAGAAATCATTCAGCAAAAGCGAATCAAGAAATGAGAGAACAACAACAGTGTGTGGCGCTGCGCTGTGACTGGGACTGCCAAGGCAGACGTTTTCCTTCTTTTTAATTTTGTTTAGTCATTCTGGTGTGTCAAAAGTCAAATTTCCCCCTGGCGACAAAGTTCTATCTATCTGTTATATAGTGCCTTTCACGTCTATCTCTGTTATATAGTGCCTTTCACGTCTATCTATCTGTTACACAGTGCCTTTTAATATCTATCTATCTATCTGTTATATAGTGCCTTTCATATCTATCTCTGTTATATAGTGCCTTTCACATCTATCTATCTGTTATATAGTGCCTTTCACATCTATCTATCTGTTATATAGTGCCTTTCAGGTCTATCTATCTGTTATATAGTGCCTTTCTTGTCTATCTATCTATGTCTCCATACATACTTGGGGGTCCACATCAAGGGCAGCTTGGACTGGTCTCATAACACAGAGGAACTACAGAAGGAAGTGAACAGCAGACTCCTCTCTTCAAGTGTTTATCCAGGTTTATATAAAAGGGTTTTATTTTCTCCCAACGCCTCCTCCACAAAAACTCCATCACAAAATGCACCCAAATGCACAAACCTGTCCTTCCTCATCCAAAAGTGCTGCCCTTCCCGACTCGGACTTGTTGAAAAGTCAAATTCAACCCGGGAATGCTTCTGGTCTCATACCCAACCCAGGTTGTCAGAAGCACTTGTGGGTCATGCAGAAACCAGGGCAGTCCTCCCCTGGCAGTGCCCAAAGACCCTGGACAGGGCTGCAGTTCTGGACCCCAACTCCCATGCCACCCTGGTGGGTATGTTAATCTGGTCCAGCCTTGAGGAACACTGCCACCTGTCATGTGGGAGAATGAACTGCACCTGATAAGTCAGTCTGCTTAGTTCATCCATTATGGGCCTCCTGGCTGGGTATGTAACCATCTTTTATCTCAGCCAGGATGCCTGTTCTTTCCCCCTGGGACCTACTACATTTTATATATATATATATATATATATATATATATATATATATATACACACACACACATATATACTGTATGTGGCAGATATATATATTGTGGCAGACGGCCGGGGGCCTTGCCTGGTCGGGATGCCCTTCTGCTGAGAGGACTTGTCAAAATCAGTATCTGCCCCAGAACAGGAGAGGGCAGCCCCCGTGGAAGATCAACCCTGCTTGGGCCCGTGGCCACCACTAGGGGGAGCCAGGATTGTTGTGAAGCCCTGGACGGCAGCACGTTTGAGTGCCAGAAGAAGATCTGGGGACACCAGGAACACTTCCAGGTGTCAATGCAGCACTTCCACCACACCAGGATCGACAAGGAGTACTTGGAGCGCTTCTGGGGAGGGTCACTAAAAAAAAAAGGACCACCTCACTCCATTCTGAGAGTTGGGAGGTGGAAGAGTGAAGGCATCAGCAGAAGAAATAAAAAAAGGAAAAGAAAAGAAGGGAGAGAACAATTGTGAGGGAATTGTGCATTGTGTGCTAAGGAAGAAACTTGTGGACTTGTGTGTCTGAACAGCACAACACACACACACACACACACAGAGTATAGATTAGTTTTCTAACAATATTTAGTCTCTGGTCCGTGAAGCTGACCTGGGTTAAGCGAGTCTGGAAACGAGTGAAGACCTGCAGCACATAACGTGGAGTTTGTGATCCCGACATTTGTCGTTAAGTGCAGCACAAGAAGAGGTGATCTATTGCTCATTTCAGCTAATAAGCATCAAAGGTTACCTGATAGAATGCAATTCTGGGGTCTATTCTGCTCAAATGGCATAACTAAAGAGCCTTAAAAGTGCAATTTAACCCCTGTAAGCACCTAATTGCAGGATCGAGTCCCATTGTGGCTATAACGCGATGCCAGCGCCTGCTAACAGGCCTCTTATTTTATGACACACAATTAAGAATTCACCTTTTTTTTCTTCTTCTCCTAATTCTGTCATTGTGTGCATCTCCCTGGTTGGCTTCAGGCACTCGATATTTTCCGATGATTAGGACGGGCCTTCATTTCAATTCTCTGTGTCTTCTAAAATGGACCATTTTGTGCAAATAAAGAAGTAGTTTGCTGAAATTAAAGCAACAAGATGGGCCATTTTCAGGAACTCGAAAACTTACGGCATAATCTCACATGTGGCGAAGAAGTAAAAGACGGTTAGAAGTCTCAGATTTTCATTCAATGCAAAAAAAAGAAAACTTTTATGGAAGGTTGATGTATTATTTATATGTTGTTAAAATGCAGTGAAATGTAATCGTAAAGATTTTAAACCTGTATGGAGACGGAGCTGGAGGTGGCAGAGTTAAAGATGCTAAGATTTGCATTGGGTGTGACGAGGATGGACAGGATTAGAAATGAGGACATTAGAGGGTCAGCTCAGGTGGGATTGTGTTGGGAGAGAAAGTCAGAGAGGCGAGATTGTGTTGGTTTGGACATGTGTAGAGGAGAGATGCATGCTGGGTATATTGGGAGAAGGATACTAAGGATAGAGCTGCCAGTCTAGAGCAGAAGAGGAAGGCCTAATGGATGTGCTGAGAGAGGACATGCAGGTGATGGGTGTCACAGAACAAGATGACGGGGACAGGAAGAAGATGATCCGCTGTGGTGACCCCTAACAGGAACAGTCGAAAGTAGAAGAAGAAGGGAACAAAATTCAGTCAAGTCGCAATCTAGTAAACCAGAAATAAAATTGCTTGTTTTTAATTTTTTTACCTTTCATTGGTTTGCTGGAGAGGCAGAGATGACGTAGTCTATGTGCCACCAAATTGTCAGAACCCAAAACCCAAGTCCAGATCAGAAAAAGGAATTTAAAGGGCCGAGCTCAACGTCCAGAAAAGTCCGAGACTCCAACAAAGCTCCATGACTACAGCACAGGCTGGCAACCATCATAGAGAGCCAGGCTCCTCAGCAGACTCCGAACTCGCCGACTGCCAACTACGAATATTTGCTTTTCCGTGTGCCAACCAAATTGATTATCTTAGAGAAAACACAATTTTCAATGGGCAGCACGGTGGCGCAGTGGGTAGCGCTGCTGCCTCGCAGTAAGGAGCCCTGGATTCGCTTCTCGGGTCCTCCCTGCGTGGAGTTTGCATGTTCTCCCCGTGTCTGCGTGGGTTTCCTCCGGGCGCTCCGGTTTCCTCACGCATTGGCGATCCTAAATTGTCCCTAGTGTGTGCTTGGTGTGTGCGTGTGCGTGCCCTGCGGTAGGCTGGCACCCTGCCTGGAATTTGTTTCCTGCCTTGCGCCCTGTGTTGGCTGGGATTGACTCCAGCAGGCCCCCGTGACCCTGCACTTAGGGTATAGCGGGTTGGATAATGGATGGATGGATGGATTTGCTCAATAGCGTGATGCATGCAACTGGTTTATTAAAACACCCCCCTGATTTTCCAATGACACCAGGAGCACTTTTGTCACGGTGGCAGTCAACATGTTTTGAATGGTGACATTGAGGGACTGGCGTCCCCATCTGGGTTTGGAGAGTGCTGCCTTACCCGGCCGACACGGTAGGCCATGATGGATGGACGGTGTAATGGAAGAAGCAACCTGGCCGGGACGGCTAATGAATCCTGACCCCGTCCGGACAGTTGGGGTGTAGTGAATGGACTGGGACAGTTTGTCCCCAAACACGGGAGGTGGCAGTGCTTCTCTAGCCAGCTCCCAGTTTGGACACCCACAGGATATCATGAGACCTATCGTCTCGAAGGGCGAACCTGTCAGGTTACTACCAGAGGGCGCTGCTGAAAGAAGCTCTCCCTGTTTTGGGGAGCTCCCACCTGACCCCAAAAGTACCCCCTGGGTCTCGTATAAAAGGAGTCACCTTACTTCCATTGGAGGGCAGAGGACAGCACTTGCTTGAAGAAAGAGGAGTAAAACAGAGAAGGAGTAGTATGTGGCACGGAAGATTCTAGAAGGGCCTGTAAAGGTCAGGTCAGGTCAGGTGGGGTGGGGGAGTATGCACTGGTACAGCGTGTTGCCACACCCACCACATGACGAAACATCTTGGGATCCTGATTGGGCGACACCTCAGCACCACACCAGTTCTGATTCCCGACAGGCCTCACCCCATTGGCTCTTCTGGGGAAGGGGGCTCCTGAGGGCCCCCCCCCCCCAAACCCCAATCCCATCCCCTTCATAATGCGAGAAGCAGAGCTATTCCAGCGTAGAGCTGGACAGGATGAAATCATAATAAATGAACCCATGGCTGTGTCTCTGTCAGCTGTGTCCAGGGTTTGGGGATCAGTGGCGCCCTCTGTCTGTAACAAAGGGTTTTCTGTTTTTTTATTAATCAAACTAAAGACGTTTTGGTAATGATGGAGCCATTTTCAAATTTTCAATTAAACTCAGTTCAATTTGTGAATAGCAATCTTCACCGAGCTCTGTGACGAGTCCTCAGATACAATGCAGGTATAAATTTTACAAATCGCTAAACGTAGAATTAACACACGTGAAGATAGATTTGTTAAAACACGCAGAAAACAAAAGTAAAAACTGAATAACCTAAACGGAAACCAACAATAATCTGTCCATTAGTCAAATGTGGCGCCAAGGCCACTGGGCATCGGAGGAGAAGAAAACAAAAACTCCAGTCAGAGCAAACAAACCTCTGGGGGTCCACGGCCAGTTAGGACAGAGGAAGTCAGACACGTCGGAGTCCTGGAGATCGCCCACCGCCTCCTGGTTTAAGTGAAACAAAAGCTGCTGCGGGTGGTGGTCTGTGCCCCAGAAAGGGTGGTGGACGTGTAAGTAAGTAAGAGCGTCGGATTGTGCCATCACACACGGGGTCTTGGCGAGTGTCTCAGGGGGTCCAATGTAACAATGTACTGGGATTGGGGACTGGGGGTTACACCCTATATAGCTCTACCTTCTGTTCCCATTCTCTGAACAGATGAAGTCCCACCCAGGGACCCCACTACACTCCACTTCATCTTCCTTAAAAGATGTCCCCAAGGTTTTGAGTTTTACCCAATGAGGGGAAAAATGAATTGAACTGATTTTTAGCACAAGGCTGCAACATAAGAAAATGTGGCAAAAGTGAAGGGGGCTGAATACTTTCTGAGAGGTCCATAAATAGCTGGGACCCCCAACTCTCATCATTTCTTTTGTCTCCTTATTGCTGTACAGTGATCCCTCCTTTAGGTGCAAGAACCCCCAAAGTAAAAACCATACGTTTATATGGTTATTTTTGTATATTTTAAGCCCTTATAAACTCTCCCACACTCTGATAAACGTTTCCTGCACAGTTATACAGCATAAACCCTTTGTATTCTCTTAGATATTAGGTAAGATTTGTTGAAATAATGTATGTAACCACGCTGTTTATATACAGCAAAACCCAAATATTACTTTAAAGATATCGAGCGTCTCCGATATCACATTACGACAGACAGATCGTTAACGGAGCCATAATGAAGGGCTTGACTACGCACAAAGATAAACATTAACGTTGATGCTGAATGAGCGAGACGAGACTTCCTGGTTAACGCAGCGCAATCGAATTCGTCGCTCCGTCGCTGAGCCAATCAGCACACAGGAACTTAACTGCGTGCTCTGATTGGGTAGCATCTCAGCCATCCGCCAATAGCGTCCCTTGTATGAAATCAACTGGGCAAACCAACTGAGGAAGCATCTACCAGAAGTAAAAAGACCCATCGTCCCCAGAAACCCATCAAAGCAGCGAAAAATCTGCGTTATATATTTAGATATGCTTACATATAAAATCCGCGATAGAGTGAAGCCGCGAAAGTCGGAGCGCGATATAGCGAGGGATTACTATGTTTGTGTTTCCCTTCTCACACGTGTGTGCCATCTACAAGTATCCCTTATGATAAGGAGGATGTCGGCCTTGTGTTAGCTTTTGTCTTGTTATGTTGTGTACACGTAAACACATGCGGTCGATTCTCCTTATCCGTGGGGGTTACATTACTGAAAACAACTCTGAATACCGAAAACACCAAAATGGGGTTAGGTTAGGGAAGGATGAGAGAAAGACCAAAGTTTTTAAGACCTGGCCCTCCGGTCTCGCCCTAAAGGCTTGATAACGATACTTCCAGAGGTTCACCGACACAAACCTTTTACTTCCTCGGTAGTCAAGTTTGATTATCTTCTAGATGATTCACTTGAGGTCATAAGGGGTCACAACAAGGCTCACTCGAGGACCTCACTAAATCATCCAGGGGGTAGTAGAGACAGGCGGCGGGTGCAAAGGGCAGGGACTCAATCAGTGCGATCTTACTGGGAATCCCCTTCAGTCACAATCACAAGCTCCCATCCCCACTACGTCTGGCGGTGCCACACGCTCATCCGTTTAGCGTAGCGTTCCTGCAGTCACCGAGCCTCGGATATTTAAGGGCATCACAGACTGGTCATGTATCGTTCATGCGTGATTGGCCTATCGGAATTTTTTTTTCTGCCGCGTGTGGCCATGAATACAACACCCCTAGAAGATCGTCTCCACCATCTTGTGGCCTTCTCCGCAAACAGGCAGGATTAGACAGTGGGTATCGCCAAATGGGTTTCACTTTTATAAAAGTGGGCAAGTGAACCCGCAGGAAGGGAATCGGCGCATGGCGAGGATTTACACGCATATGTCCCTGGGGGTACTTCACAAAACATGTAAGCCCACCCTTGAGTGCCTCTGTATTGCCTCTCTGTGTGTTCATGTGTACAGCTTGTGTATTTATCAGTGTGCACAGGAAAATGAGAGCGCAACCAAAATAGATAAACACAACAGCATAAGGAGGATTGCAAATGAATGAAACAATCATTTAGAAATTCTCTAATATACAGTAGTACTTGTTTTGTGTGATCTGCAAATGCGCGGCTTTAACAAGTGGGCTACGCTGGCCCCATGCTAATGGCTCTTATGGGGCCTGCATGGAGCACAGATCCCTTAGGTCCTGTTAATTTCAGTGGCTAAGCTCTCCGCACAATCCTCTTGTGACAATGGCCTTTCTCAGCAGTGGATAACAAAATTTATCCTTCTGTTTATCTAGCGTGAATAGCTTGAACACCAAATCAGTACTCTTATTAAGGAATAGCTCCCCACATGATAATAGCGACAACTTCTAAGATACTTAACAGGTCCTCAGAGCCTCCCGAATGCAATTCTGTAGCCGGAGAGAGAGGACCACAAATTGTGCGGCAAAGCCAGGCAGGAGTGATAAGGGAGAATAAGCTGTCAGGCTGGGATTTGTTGGGCCTTATTGTTCATATTTAGATGGAAGAACAATGCGGTGGTGTCAGACTCCAGAGTTCATAATCTGCTGATACTGACCAAGTGTCAGTTTGATCCATGAGCTGAACGTAGGCCTGGCTGTGGCTGCTGAATCTCTAAGCAATCCCTGTAGGAATGTCAAGAGAAGTACAAATGGGACGGCATCTGCTGTGTGGCGAGAGAGCGAGAGAGAGGCAAAGTGAAGGAGTGGGGGGAAAAAAATAAAGAAATAAAAAAAAAAAAAAAAAAAAAAGGAAAAGGAAGAGGAGAAAGCATCCATCTGCTTGGAGGAGGTAAATTAAAGCTTCGGCTCACTAAGCCATTGTTCTTGGTGGAGTCGGGGCCCAGTCTGGAATGAACGCTCCACGGAGTCCCCATGGGTCACAATGGCTGTGACCCCAGCTTTTCATGACCAGCCCGAACCGTGAAGGTCAAACTACTAGGCTCGTAGTTTAATATTCATGGAAAAGTAGAAGGTTAAAAAATTCAGAGGAGAGCAATCAGACCTGATAAGTACAGAAAGATTATTGGTGGCAAAATGAAATGCAATCCAGCGTGTTAACGAAATTGAAATGCGACGCCTATGCACGTGGCCGGTTTAATTTTAGCGTCGTTTTATCTCGTCGCAATTACAAACATATCAGCCAAACGATCGATTGCTTTTCACGACGACACACAATTTCCACATCGGTTTAAAATACAATAAAACAAAACAAAAAAGCATATTGCACTTTAATGCGTTTCCGCAGATCGTGTGTCATAACTGAAGAGCAAAACGGACATACTGCATTTACGCTTACATGTGCTGCATTTCGAAGCGAGACGATGCTTTAGTCGTGACAAAAGCAGATGTAATCAAATGAGCAATCGGCGTCAACAGTTGGGGTATAAGACGTGACGACCAGCAGTGTGTTTGATTAGCGCTAATGAAGGTGAACGGGGAGTTGATAAGGAAAGGGAATGCGCCGTCTCATTGAACGGCCGATCTAAGTGACGATGATTTCATTCCCTTCTGTGTCAAAAGAAGGGAAAAAGTAAATACTACTCATTTCATAAGGGTGTGAATAAAACACCATGACTGTGGAACACAGGAATAGTTCAGTCAATCAGTCTTTATTCAGTCAGAGCTGAGTATGTGGATTCTACGCTGCAAAGCAGAAGAGTAAAGCTCCTCTGTTTTAAATGGCTTTTAATATTTTTCCTCCCTCCCCTTCCCCTTACTTATCAATAAGCGCAATACGTTTATTTAAGCATTTCATCTTACATTACGTGAATCGGCTAACCGTTTCTATTTTGTGAACATTGCCAAAGGGGCCCTAAAGAAGGAAAAGTCATCGTTCCCTGTGTCTAACAGAAGAGTTCCATAAAAAAAAATTGTCCTCGGTCAGCTTACTGCACCCTGTCTTAGGACAGACGCCTGTATGAATAACCTGACGTTACAGAAAAATCAGCTTTGTTAATTTGTTTATTTATTTTTTTTATCCCTTAGTAACTTGCAAGCAGTTAATAATTGTTTTCGGTACTTTTCTATTATCGCGACGCAAATCGTTTTAAGGCGACACAAGACGGAAAACATACGAGTAGTCACCTAATTGGAATTTTAAGATTAGGAACCCAAAGGGGACATTAAGATTAGGGACCTATAGGTAGTAAGTATGCTCCACTCCCATGAACTTTAGGTTCGTATTTGTGGTTGGGGTGGGCCAGTCTTTGCGTCACAGTAATAGAAAAGTACCTTCTTTTCTTTCACATGACGAAACCAAGCTTGGTAAAGATAACTAACGTTTCACTATACAGGGGGTCCTCGGGTTACAATGTCTCGACATACAATGTTTTGAGTTTACAACGCTCGCTCCCTTAAAAAACTTAAAAAAAAAATTGAGACGCGAGTGTTTGGGTTTACGCCATATTAGCGTCGTACTTACAGACTACGTGGGTGAACTAGTTTGGTTGCGTGCTGCGGAAGAATACGCAGTAGCGTGGCGTATGAGTGAGGGAGTTGGCGAACTAGTTTGGTGGCGCGCGGAGGAAGCGTTCCGTTTGTTTTGCTTTGTTTGGCAACTTTTTGGCCCTTATCATGGCTCCTAAACGAAAGTCAGAGTCTTCAGATGGCAGTGCTGCGAAGAAGAGGAAAGCCATCATGATGGAAGTGAAATTAGACATTGTAAAGAGATCAGAAGGAATAACGGTAAGGAATTTTTTTTTTTTTTTACACTCATTTTTTCTGTTACTACAGTACTGTACAGTACAGTATATTTATGTCATTTTCCTTTTTCTGTGGCTTAGTTGTGTTTTTATGTTCTAATGTATGATTTTGCAAATGTGTTAGGATAGGTAAGTGACTTGGGCTAGGGTGTGTTTCGACTTACACCAAAATTCGGGTTACATCACCGTTGTAGGAACGGAACTGTGTCGTAACCCGAGGACCTCCTGTATTCAGTTTTTAGTTAAAACAGCCAAAAAACCTCCTTCTATGCCGGATAAAATATTGCTCAGTCTTGAGGACTCGGACAGCATTTCCAGAATATATAAAAACATTTTACAGTCCCTCCCCTTTCAAAGACCCCAGAGGACAATGGGAAAAGGATCTCTCACTCGACATCTCAGAAAAGGAGTGGAAGGCAGCGGTGCACAGAATTCATTTGAGGTCAAATATGCGCAAAGAATACAATTATTCAACTTAAAATGATATATCGAGCACATCTGTCTCGTTTAAAACTGTCCAAAATGTTTCCAGGGCGAGAGCCAACCTGTGAACATTGCAATCGAGTCTCCAGCCTCACTGGGCCACATGTTTTGGGTGTGTACCAAATTAACATCATTCTGGATCAAAATCTTTGCATGCCTTTCAGACAACCTTGGTGTCCCAATCCCTCCTAATCCTTTAACAGGTGTGTTCGGTGGGCTCACAAAGGGGCTTAAAGTGGAGAAGGACAAACAAACTGTACAGTCAACCCTCGTTTATCGCGGTTAATCCGTTCCAGACTATGCCGCGATAAATGAATTTCCGCGAAGTAGAAACCATATGTTTGTATGGTTATTTTTATATATTTTAAGCCCTTATAAACTCTCCCACACTGTTAACATTATTAGAGCCCTCTAGACATGAAATAACACCCTTTAGTCAAACGTTTAAACTGTGCTTCATTACAAGACAGAGATGGCAGTTCTTTCTCACAATTAAAAGAATGCAAACATATCTTATCTTCAAAGGAGCACAATCAAAAAATCAATACGTACTTTTAAGTATACAGAAACACCGCCATAAAGCGGCATTTTGTAGAGGAGCGTCCTATCTTCTAGGCAAACAGCCACTGTGTAAACAGCCCCCTCTGCTCACACCCCCTCCGTCAGGCAGAGAGAGTGAAAGAGACAGAGAGAAGCAAACAAAACAAGCGCCACGCGGGAAGCATATCTTTTAGCATTGAGGAGTTTTAGTTAATATGTAATACATGCTCTGATTGGGTAGCTTCTAAGCCATCCGCCAATAGCGTCCCTTGTATGAAATCAACTGGGCAAACAAACTGAGGAAGCATGTAGCATAAATTAAAAGACACATTGTCCGCAGAAAGCGGCGAACCAGCTAAAAATCCGTGATATATATTTAGATGTGCTTACATTTAAAATCCGCGATAGAGTGAAGCCGCGAAAGTCGAAGCGCGATATAGCGAGGGATTACTGTAATGGCCTTTACTACACTATTGGCACGCAGGCTTATCTTGTTCAACTGGAAGAATCCTAACTCTCCTCTGTTTAGTCAGCGGGTAACTGACCTTCTTATATCATACGCTACCGTGGCCGTCCGTTTGTTTGTCCAGGATTTGAAATCGCCTGTAGCTCGCAAACCGTTTGAACTATCGACCTGAAATTTGGTACACGTATACTACGTGACGTCTACTGTTCGCTTTTGGGGTGATGATCGACCTCCAAGGTTATTCCTCTTTTAATTTTATTGTAGAATCAACTTTCGGCAGCGGCCAGCAGGGCGGCGGTGCGGTGCATGTGTACGGGCGCCGTTCTCATCCCTACCACCTTCGCCGTCACTTCCACTACTTCTTCATATCTTAAATCATTCTTAAGGCAGATTGAAGTGCCAGCTTAAGTGAGAAATTAAAGAAAATGTGCCAAGTAATTACAACACAAACACCAACTTATTCAGTTTTAAGAAGAGAAGCAGCGGGCTGCTAGGGTGGAGAAAAGAAGAGCTGCTCAGAAAACAACAAGCGCATCAACCTCTGAGCAAACGAATGGTAAACAGAGACAGTGAAAGAGGATGAAAACTGAGAATATTCAAGTCAAGTGTATTCACTACACGTTATCGTGTGGTACGCCGTTACTGGTGTTATATGTTATTTGAAACTGGGAAAAATCAAATTCGCATTTAGAGGATCTGTTCAATACTTGTTCAAAACCTGTCAGGATCTAATCAACAACATTTTACAATAAGCATTTAAATTGAGGAAGCAGGTTCTCTCCCCTCTTTTACTCCATTTATCTTTATTCATTTATTAATTCATCAAATCACTTACAGTGGTGTGAAAAACTATTTGCCCCCTTCCTGATTTCTTATTCTTTTGCATGTTTGACACACAAAATGTTTCTGATCATCAAACACATTTAACCATTAGTCAAATATAACACAAGTAAACACAAAATGCAGTTTTTAAAATGATGGTTTTTATTACTTAGGGAGAAAAAAAAATCCAAACCTACATGGCCCTGTGTGAAAAAGTAATTGCCCCCTTGTTCAAAAATAACCTAACTGTAGTGTTCAATTTTCGTAGCCACCCCCAGGCCTGATCACTGCCGCACCTGGACCATTCTCCTAGTAGGTCAGCAGTTTCTGAAATACTCCGACCAGCCCGCCTGGCACCAACAGCCATGCCACACTCAAAGCCACTTCAATTCCTTTTCTTCCCCATTCTGATTCAGCAGGTTGTCTTGACAAAGTCTACACGGTTAAACGCATTGAGTTGCTGCCGTATGATTGGCCGATTAGATATTTGCTTTAACAAGCAGTTGAACAAGTGTACCTAATAAAGGGACTGGTGAGCATATACCACTATGCAGTTGGCCCAAAAATTGGCCGGGCCAAATTCAAACGGTTAATATCAATTATCCTTTATTCATAAAGTTTCTTTATCTTAACCCACAGTTGTCTTATGTCTTACCCTTTCGTGTGAAGGGCATTTTGAATTTTAAAAGTATGAACCCCATTTTGGACTTGTGGAGGCCGAAGCACTTGCCTAGCTCTGCTATGTATGGATCTGCATCTTTGTGTATTTTACCTTTAATTTTTGAACTACTACTTTTCCTATTTTAAAGTTTGTATTTATGTACTTAGTCTTTAAATGTAAGGCCCTTCCAGGTACAGTGGTACCTCAGTATACGTCCTTAATCCGTTCCAGATCCTTTGACTTATACCAAATGGATTTTTCCCATAAGAAATAAAGGGAAAATGATTAATCCGTTCCCATGAAAAAAAATCCTATTGTTCTTGGCATATTCTACATTGATGGGGTTATATAAAATAATGTAAACTGCTTAATACTAAAATACATAAATACAAAGACAATTAGATGAAATTAATGAACATTTTACCTCACTTTACTTTTTAATAATGTCTTTGTTTTTCACAATCGTAAATACTGTCGTTCTTGGCATACGGTATGCAGCAGCTAAGTCCCGGATACGCATGCCATTTTCATACTTTTCAACAATCAATTCAAATTTACACGAAAACCACAAAATCACGTGAAAATTCAGAGGGTTATAGCGCGTACTGACGCTTGTAGGCAGTCGTGGCTTTGTCTCGAGAGAGAAGTAAACAAGGGTAGCACGCGGGTTGTTCACTGAATGCTAGCAACTGGCACACTGACACTCGTGGGCAGTCGTGGCTTTGTCTCACGAGAGGTAAACAAGGGTAGCGCCCAGTGTTCTAGCACGCGAGTCGAATTCCAAACAGGACGTATACCAAGGTCCCACTGTACTTTGTGGGTGGAGCTCCAGGAGGCGGAGCCACTCTGACGTCACTGCTGCTGACTCCTCCCCATGCCTTTACCTGGAGGCCAGAGCGAGAGAACCAGCCGGTAGATCACTGAGTGTTATTTGGAGAAGTTGTAAGCTTTGCTTTCTTTTGATATTTTCTGGTTTGGCTGAATTTGAGTTTCATATTGGGACTCGTTTACCTTTGTAGGCAAATCCTTTTTGTTCTTTTTGAACATTTTGATCTGTCTTGTGTAATAAATAATTTCTTTTATAAAGATTCTTTGTGGGGCTTGTCTCTAGTAGTCAAGAGTTTTTATGGTTTCTCTTTCTCTCTCTCTCTCTCTGTAGTTAGTCATTTATGTATTTTTTGGGGCTTTAGCAGTCGTTTTGCACTTTAGGGTCTGCTTGGCCGGCCGGGACAAGACGGACTGACGTGAGCCTCCCTCCGGGTTAAAGTGGAGGACTCAGACCCCTTTCTCTCATGTTTGTGTCGCCGTCTCACAATAATCTCTAGGCAGGCCAGTGATGTTGCTGGCCTGGTTCGTGGGTCTTTCACACCTTGCTATGTTTATGTCACCTATTTACAACACTTTTGTTTCTTGTATTTTCCTCAAAGTGGACATTTCTTTTGTTCCTCTTGCCAACACAGAGTAACATAATTGCAGTCACTCAATGCCACCATTTGAAGCCACATTTTTATTTCCTCTACCCACCATCATATGACTATAAATGTTGCATAGCAACAGACCCAGATGGGAGGAGCCTAGGGCAAAAGGGAGGCCTGGGGCAGACTGACACTGAAGGAAAGACCCACTGTCCCCACCTATAAACCATTAATTAAAACAAAAAATAAATCTGCAGGAATCGGCTTCAGTAAACGCTGAGCCACATTAGGAAGCACTGTACTTAAAGCCCATGAGCTTGCTTGGGACAACTGACATGCTTTTTCAGAAATGAGTACAAATCCGGCCGGCACGGCTATTGCATGAGCAATTATACCAATCATGGTGGTGGGGGGAGATGGAATCTTGAAAGATAAAACACCTGTTTGTAGCAATATAGATGCTTTTTTTATTTGTCTGGTCAGTAGGAGTTTGACAGCTTAGAAGAAATAGGTCCTCGAGGGCATGTGTCAGTAAAGTGAAATGAGAAAAGGGCCTGGAGGCAGCAAGGCAAGGACAAGCAAAACAACCTGCTTATGTATTTGTCATCTTTTAGCAGAGAGGAGAGTGGGAGCCGGAGCTCTGGAAGGCTGGGAGGTGCAGAGACGGGTTAAACGGGTAGGAGATGGGCCTTTTCTTAATTCATTTACTGATGGTGGCGCTGTGGTTCGTACCGCTACATCCTCCATCCTGCTCTTTGTTCATGTCGGAGTTGCACTTTCTCTCCATGTCAGCGTGGGTTTTTAATAATGCTACTCCAACGATGTGAGAATTTGGTGAAATTGGCTATTTGGGAGCATGTGGCACAGCCGGGGCCGACTCCTGCCTGTTACCTGATGCTGCTGGGTTGGACTCCGGACCAAAAACAAACCCTAAATTAGGTGGGTTTGAGATTGTCATGGTATTTATGTCTGATTCTTCCATAAAATCTCAAGCACACAGGATAATTATTTAATATTTCCTATTGTCGAAATGCTCAGGCTAACACAGAGAGTGAAGATTACTCCCATAGCGCATATAATTCAACACGTTTTGTTAAATCTGAACACAACACGGGTGGCACGGTGGTGCAGTGGGTAGCGCTGCTGCCTCACAGTTAAGAGACCTGGGTTCTCTTCCTGGGTCCTCCCTGCGTGGAGTTTGCATGTTCTCCCAAAGACATGCAGGTTAGGTGCACTGGCGATTCTAAATTGTCCCTAGTGTGTGCTTGGTGTGTGGGTGCGAGTGTGCGCCTTGAGATGGGTTTGTTTCTTTCCTTGTGCCCTGTGTTGGCTGGGATTGGCTCCAGCAGACCCCGTGACCCTGTGTTAGGATATAGCGGGTTGGATAATGGATGGATGGAAGAATGAACACAACACACCTCATATGCCTTCAACAATGCACTGCACTGCACCCTGATCTGTGATCACTTGATCACTACTAGCGACCAGAACTCTTTGGTTTTACCCTAAGAAGTCTACCATTGACTGCATCCTGGCACTGAGGGTTCTCATGGAGTGCAGACGCAGATATCGGTAGAGCTTCTTTGCAGCCTTTGTCGATTTTCATAAAGCGTTTCACTCAGTTGATCGAGCTGCCCTGTGGGACATCCTGAGGGTTTGCAGAATCCCCTCAAGGTTGCTGGATATTATGGCCGGCCTGTACACTGGTGCTGCGAGTGCTGTGCAGAATGGAGGCAGGACCTCTGTGTTTTTCCCCAGTCAATTCTGTTCTGCTCCTACTCTGTTCAGTGCTTTTATGGACTGGGTGTTGGGCAAGGTTGTGGGGTCCAGCGGCTGTGGGGCATCTGTTGGTGAAGAAAGATTCACGGATCTTGACTTTGCTGACAATGATGTGATCTTCGTGGAGTCAATGGAGGCTCTGATCAGGGCGCTCGAGAGACTAAGAGAGGGGGTCTGAGTGTCTGGGCTTGCGAGGTTTACAATGACCTCTTGGGCACAGCCATTAGCAGTGTGTCTGTCTTTGGAGAGAGTGTCGACCACGTCGAGACGTTTACTTACCTTGGCAGTGACATTCATGTCTCTGGTGACTCATCCTATGAAGTCAGTGGATGGATTGGGAGAGCATGGGGAGTCATGAGGTCGCTGGAAAGGGGTGTGTGGCACTCCCGATATCTCTGCAAAAGGACGAAGGTCCATGTCTTTAGAGTCCTGGTGCTTCCTGTCTTGCTATATGGTTGTGAGGCATGGACGCTATTCAGTGACCTGAGATGAAGACTAGACTCCTTCTGTACTGTGTCTCTCTGGAGAATCCTTGAGTACCGTTGGTTTGACTTTGTGTTGCTCATGGAGTTCAGATTGAGGCACATTACCTGCATTGTGAGTTATGACACTACGGCCATGTGGCGCGTTTCCCAGAGGGTGATCCGGCTTGTAAGATCCTCATTGTATGGGACCAAAGTGGCTGGACCAGGCCAAGGGGTCACCCACATAACACCTGGCTGCGGCAGATAGAGAGTCATTTCTGGAGGGTGGGACTGGACCCCGTATCTTCCTTGAAGGTTGCCAACCAGGATCCTGAGTTGTTTTGTTATGTAGTGGGTGTGGCAACGCAGTGTACCAGTGCATGCTCCCCAACTTGACTTGACCCGACCCCTGAAAAACCTCTCATCCATTACCCGGGTGCAATTGGGTTTCTTCTATGCATCAGCTGCAAATGTTTTGGAAACATTTGCATATAATGAAAAAAGCACCTACTGCAATAGCCACATTTGTCCGTCCCTCTCTCCACATGAAACAACTCGACTGTCAGTGGACTGATTTGGTTTTGTCACACATCCAAGGTATTGAATACCCCACCGGGGCGAGAAGGGACGCTACCCCTAACAATGTTATCTGTTTTCCCTTCATCAGTAGTGAGAAGATTCCCATTGAGGGCAACTAACCCCGTTCCTTCCAAGTATAAAAACCTTACACTCCTGAATGACGGCATCTCATTTGGATTGGGACAAACCTATAGGTAGGAGCTTCGAGATCCCTGCTTGCTCACAAGAGCTGTTTGCTTTGCAAGTCTGAGGGATAATTTATGTTCTGTTTTTGTGGCCACAAGTGCTGCTTTTGTTATTTATTTGCTACAAATTATAAGGAGTGACCCGGTTGGCACCTCAACACTGTATACGGGTTTTTGTACTCCTTCGAACCCGTACCACAATTTGTTGGAATCAGCATGGGAAAACAGACAGGGAGCTTAAATTTTGTTAATATGACAACATTTGGCCAATCCATCCATTTTGTATACCCGTTTATCCAGGGTAGGTTTCCGGGGCAGTTGGAGCCGATTATCCCAGTAAGCAATGGGCACAGGAAGGAACAAACCATGGACTGGACACACAGCATCACCAGGCTAGCTAACCTGCATGACTTTGGATGTGTGGGTGGGAAGTGGAGCACCTGGAGGAAACACACGCGAACACAGGAGGAACATGCAGACTCTGGAGGACCCGAGAGTTGAGCCCCGTTCTCCTTGCTGTGAGGCAGCAATGCTACCACTGGAGCCACAATGCTGAATCCTCCCACCTCAGCTCCCATTTCTTGAACTTTTTAAATTAAATGATTTATAATTACATAGAATGTAGTAATTAATAGGAAAAGGAACACTTACAAAACATAAAATGGCTTTGCATTTATTGATACTAGTCCAGGTTTTTGTTTGTTTGTTCTTGCGATGTCACAACCCTGAACATGAAAACACTGCAAATGCAAGGTAATATCTTAAAAAAAAAAACAAAAAAAAATGCAATTTTAATTTTTGAAGTTTTTCTAATTGCTATTTATACTTCTACAGTCAAAATTAAAGCCCACCAATGACACTAATACTCTGCAACATCAATAGCAAGTAACTATTGGGGTTCTGAGTATGTCAGTCAGTGTTACTATGCACCAAACAAGGCCAATGAGGGGTCTACTGAACTTGGTCTGCCAGCGAATTAACCCATTTTTGGCTCCTTGCAGCAGCCCCCCTTAATGAGCCAGTGAGTTTCCCCAAGCCCACAGTGCCCATGGTCTGCCCATGTGGGGACACTGCATGCATGCTTGCTGGGTTAAGTCCCATCCCGAGTCAAACATCATAACTTGTTTTAAATATATATAGTAAAAATACAAACTAAACCTCAGACACATTATTAATAATAACTAGGGGGCTATGCCCCCTGCTTGCTTCACTCGCCAACCCCCAAGTAGGCGCTACACGCTAGCCACTTCACGGCTCTACCGCTCGCGTATGGGAAGGCGGATGTAAAATTTAAACAGAATGTTATTTTCATGGGAATTGTTACATATACCATAATAGAACTAACTACATTACAGCGAGTAATTAACCATAGTAAAAAATAGTAAAACGTAATAATTTGAAATAAAATTATCTTTCATGTTGCGTTGGAGGTATTTGTTGCATTATACGTTTTCGTTCTGTTTGGATTTGAAATTAACACACAAATACCTTTTAAACTTACACTTTAACTGTAAAACTTCAATAAAAACTAAATTTGGAATTAACTTTTCGTCAATATCGCATTGAATTTTGTTTCCGTGTTTGGACATTCATCGTGACAACACAACATATAACTGCCCGTGAGTGAATATCGTTTCTTTCTCTCTATTAAATAAAACAATTTTTTCGAATGTTTGTCTCTTGTGATTTGTTAATTGTTATAGCAAAAGCTATTCTAACGGGAAACTGTAAATGTTTTAATATGAATGGC
Organism: Polypterus senegalus; assembly: GCF_016835505.1. Classification (NCBI taxonomy): domain Eukaryota; kingdom Metazoa; phylum Chordata; class Cladistia; order Polypteriformes; family Polypteridae; genus Polypterus; species Polypterus senegalus. The sequence goes on from NC_053168.1 coordinate 131,870,237, forward strand.
ATATCAAGATCTCCTTTGGTGTCTAATGTCACCCGCGGAAGATGAACCACATTACCTTTCTTGTTAAAATCTTACATGTCATTGCCGTGAAACCGATCGATAATTTTCGTGTTCATTTGTTGGACTTCATTGTTTCTTGGTGCTAGGATTGCCCATGTACTCATTTCTTCTGTTGATAACCCTTCAGGTTGAAATTCTTCAATAAGATTTGGACATAATACGTCTTCTTTTATTGGGAACTTAAAAGTGAGGAAAACGCGAAAAATTTATAACAACTGAAAGCACGAACTGTGTCTATCAAAAGCATTCACACGAATGAGAGGAGAGAGGACAGCGGGCGTGGGTCGTTAACCGGAAATGGTTGAGAGGAGGGTGGGACTTGAAAAAATCTCTTGTCAATAGTCTTGTCTCAAGATTTTCTTTTATAATAGGGAGATGCATTTTATTTATATAGCGCCTTTAACAGAATTGCTACAAGCACACAAGGGCCGTTGACAATATTTTAATGACAATTTTTTTTGTGTGTTTGTTTGTCAACTTATTGTAATTGTGGCCAAATACGTACTCCTTTATTTCTTAAACAAGTTAGAAATTGCATATATGGCGTCAGATGCATTCTGGGATTGGGTTAACGGTTTTGAATTTGGAGCAACATTTTTACTTGCTTCATCGAAGAGACACTTTTATTTATCAAATATTTTGTCACTGTGGTGAGTGTATGACAGGTGATTGAGGTTTGCTCAGACCACCAGTCTGTTGTTTGTACAGGCAGCCCACTCAGACATAAACCACGAGCGCGCAGACACTTCGGTAGCTCGGCCTGAGTACGGAGGATCTGTTTGCCGAGAGAAGCAGCTACAACTGTGGCCAACGGTATTCTGGAGTTCAGGCGTTTTTATTTTTCACAGGTATATAAACTGCAGCCAAGCAATTCCAGTTTAAACGTGGCACTGGCACAAGATGCAATATTTGCCATAAGTCAGTAGGTGAAATTTCTGCCCTGCTACATCTGAACCGGTCAACAGTACTGTAAGTGGTGTCATTGTGAAGTGCCAGTCTTGAGGAGCAACAGCAGTTCATCCACGATGTGTTAGACCAAGTAAACTCACAAAGCAGGGCTGAAGAGTGTTGGAGCACATAACACGAAAATGGCCTATCCGGTGTTACATCTGGAAGCTCAACAGCACAAGAACTGTGTGTCAGGAGCTTCATGAAAAGGGTTTTTTATGGTTGAGCAGCTGCACACAAGACTAAGATCACTATGTGCAAAGCCAAGCATCAGCTTGGTGTGGTGTAAAGCATTCCACCCACCATTGGACCTGAAGTGATGAATCACACTTCACTATCTGACAGTCTGATGGACCAATCTGGGTTTGGCAGATACCAAAGAACACTAGAGAAGAGAACAAGAGAACACTACCTCCTGGACTACACAGTGCCTCATGTAACGTTTGGTGGTGAAGTGATAAAGGTCTGCACCTGTGTGTCCAGATTTTGGGTTTGCCCTATGGGTTTCTGTGAGGGGTGTTTGTTAATGCTACTGCATACAAAAGACATTTGAGGCAATTGTGGGGTGTCATCTTTGTTTGAAGACCCTTTTCTGTTTCAGCATGACTGTGTTCCTGTGCGGAAGGCCAGGTCCATAAAGACATAAAGGAACTCGAGTGGCCCACACAGAGCCCTGATCTCAACCCTAGTGAACACCTTTGAGATGCTGATTGCGAACCAAGTCATCTCATCCACCATCAGTATCTGACCTCACAAACGCTCCTTCGGCTCAACGGGCACAGATTTCCACAAGCACACTCCAAAGTCTGTTAGAAAGAAGACTGGAGGCTGTTACAGTCTGAAAGGGGTGGTCAGCCTACCTATTAATGACAGGGGTGTTGTAATGGGATGTCCAACCAGCTCACGGAGGCATGACAGTCAGGTGTCCGCAAAAAGTTTATCTCTCATGCAAAAGTGGAAAATTCTGTACAAAAAACGTACAAGTTAAAGTGACTTATTTCAAGTTGAATTTGAAGCAGTAAATGAATCCGTAATTGAAGTCGTAAAGATTGTTTGTTTGTTTTACAGATTGGCAACGTGCAAGAGAGTGTTGCTTAGGCTGGGATGGATTCATTTATCATATTTATTAATTAATAGCATATTTACATTAGTTGTGGTGGAAAAAAAAAAAAAACTTTGAAGGAAAGTGGGAGATTTATTTTAATAACATAGTGCGTAAGTCCCGGTCATTCCTTAAACATTTGCTTGCCCAGCACCTGATAATCACTTACTGGTGCTTCACAAGAGCTTTGTTTGTGGGGTGATGTTGTCAAGCCCTTATGGCCCCTGGTCTAAAACAACCAAACATACAGTCATATGAAAACGTTTGGGAACCCCCCTCAGTATCATAATTTACTTTCAACAGTGGTATGTCTTTCATTTCCTAGGAACATCTGAGTACTGCGGTGTTTTCCGAACAAATATTTTTAGTGACGCAGTATTTAGTTGTTTGAAATTAAATCAAATGTGGAAAACTGGCTGTGCACAAATGTGGGTCCCCTTGTCATTTTGCTGATTTGAATGCCTGTCACTGCTCAGTGCTGATTACTTGCCACACCAAATTGGTTGGATGAGCTCATTAAGCCTTGAACTTCATAGACAGGAGTGTCCAATCATGAGAAAAGGTATTTAAGGTGGTCAACTGCAAGTTGTGCTTCTCTTTGACTCTCCTGTGAAGAGTGACAGACTGCATGGGATCCTCAAAGCAACTCTCAAATGATCTGAAAACAAAGATTATTCAGTCTCACGGTTTATGGGAAGACTACAAAAAGCCATCTCAGAGGTTTAAACTGTCAGTTTCAACGGTAAGGAATGGAATCAGGAAATGGAAGGCCACAGGCACAGTTGCTGTTAAACCAGCAGGTCTGGCAGGCCAAGAAAAATACAGGAGCGACATATGTGCAGGATTTTGAGAATGGTTACAGACAACCCACAGATCACCTCCAAAGACCTGCAAGAACATCTCGCTGCAGATGGTGTATCTGTACATCGTTCTACAATTCAGTGCAATTTGCACAAAGAACATCTGTATGGCAGGGTGATGAGAGAGAAGCCCTTTCTGCACTCACGCCACAAACAGAGTCGCTTGTTGTATCAAATGCTCATTTAGACAAGCCAGATTCATTTTGGAACAAAGTGCTTTGGACTGATGAGACAAAAATTGAGTTATTTGGTCAGAACAAAAAGTGCTTTGCATGGCGGAAGAAGAACACCGCATTCCAAGAAAAACACCTGCTACCTGCTGTCACATTTGGTGGAGGTTCCATCATGCTGTGGGGCTGTGTGGCTAGTTCAGGGACTGGGACCCTTGTTAAAGTCGAGGGTTGGATGAATTCAACCCAATATCAAACAAATTCTTCAGGATAATGTTCAAGCATCAGTCACAAAGTTGAAGTTACGCAGGGGTTGGATATTCCAACAAGACAATGACCCAAAACACAGTTCGAAATCTACAAAGGCATTCATGCAGAGGGAGAAGTACAATGTTCTGGAATGGCCATCACAGTCCCCTGACTTGAATATCATTGAAAATCTATGGGATGATTTGAAGCAGGCTGTCCATGCTCGGCAGCCATCAAATTGAACTGAACTGGACAGATTCTGTATGAAGAATGGTCAGAAATACCTCCATCCAGAATCCAGACACTCAAAGGCTATAGGAGGACAGCGTCTAGAGGCTGTTATATTAGCAAAAGGAGGCTCAACTAAGTATTGATGTCATATCTCTGTTGGGGTGCCCAAATTTATGCACCTGTCTAATTTTGTTATGGTGCATATTGCATATTTTCTGTTAATCCAATAAACTTAATGTCACTGCTGAAATACTACTGTTTCCATAAGGCATGTCATCTATTAAATGGAAGTTGCTGCTTTGAAAGCTCAGCCAATGAGAAACAAAAATCCAAAGAATTAAGAGGGGTTCCCAAATTTTTTCATATGACTGACTATAGAATCCTAACAGGAAAGTCAACTAAAATGACTGAGCAAATATGTGGAAAATGAACAGACAAACAGAAGTGAAGACAATCAGAATTGATCTGAATTTCTTAGACCAAGTTAACCAACTGTAATGGCAATTAAAGAGATTTATAGACTGAAAGTTGAGGTAAGCAATCTAATTAAATGAGGAGGTTCAACTAACAGCCAGAAAAGACAAATAAGTAAACCATCCCCTGGAATTGTAATTTCAGCTATTCAGTCACTGACCTCGATACGACTCGAATGTCCAATGGAGATTTGTCCAGAATAATGAAGTAACAGGAAAATTGTGATTGTTTCTTAATTTCTCAGACAGTCTGTATCTGAATTTCATTTTGTGCTAAACAAAAAGCTCGGTACACACCAACTCATTCTGAAGTCTCAGAGAAATCCAACAACGCCCTGCGAAGACAGGCAGTAAAAAGCAGTAAATCTATGCAGTTGAGCCGAAACATCAGTGCTAGGGTAGATTTAGGTGAGCATAACGCAGAATGAAAATGTCAGGGTTTGTGTGAAGTGCCAATCAATTAATTGATTTTTCTTTTATACTGCGACTTTCATTCTGAACACTGTCTCATATGCTATATAAAACTATTGTTGTATTAAGCAATATTCATGTTTCATGTGGAACTTCTTGTACAGAACACAATCTTTCTTTTTTTTTTTTTTATACACCGTGGCTTTCATAGTGTGAAAAGTTCTCACTTCTTTCCATGATCGATGTAGAAATATTCAACCTTTTTCTAAACCGTTTTTAGTTATTACACAGACTTTAGAGAGCAGGGGATTTTATTACCCCCCAAATCAACCCTGGATAGGATTCCGGTTGTCAGAATACTTAATATCTCTTGTAAGAGCCAGACACGACACCGTAATGTCCACAACACACACGTTTATTCCACTATTTACAAAACTATTTACACGATTGCACTCAGTCCCTGGTCCTTCGGGCCACCTCCACTCCTGTCTCGCAAGCTCTGTCCTCTTCCACCCGACTCCGGCTCCTCGAATGGAGTGAGGCGGCCCCTTTTATAACGCCCTGGATATGCTCCAGGTGCCTGATGATGCACTCTGGGCATACATCATCCCTAGTCTGTCAGCACTTTCTGGTGTACCAGAAGCGCTGTCCCCCAGAGATCAAGGACCGTCCAGGTGCCTAGGGAAGAGAAGTGCCACTCTCCCGGTCCCTCCTTCCTCCAGGCATCCCGGTGGGGCAGGGTTATTGGCCGCCTATCACACTCTCTATTATGAAAGAAAAAAAAAAACTTCCGACGAGACGAGACTTTTTCCTGGGGACGAGACGTGATCTTTTGAAGAGAGACACTTTCACTTCCCGCGAGACGGACAAGTCACGTCATACTTACAACCTTCAGACGCAAGTCCCGTGATACACATGCAGAACAGGAAGTAGGAAAATTCGAAAGGCTCAAAACAAGAGAGAAAAGATTGCATTAGTGCAAACAAACTGAAAATATTTCTCAGTGAAATAATGGAACAGCGAAAAGGGATTGAATATTCAGGTGCTGTTCAGGTTTTTAAACGTTTGAAGCTCCGCACGAAACGCAGATCACACGTCAGCAGCAGCAGCATCAAGCCAGCAGATTCTCGAGCAAAGAGGAGGTGAAAAAAAAACACTTGTAGCTCGTTTCCCAATGTATCACCATTTAAGAGGGGTTTCGGTGGAGCGACCGCGTCTCCTTGGGGTGCGTTCAGCCCCACTCTTCACAACGACACCTACCACTGGCGGGTGGTGGTGTGGTGTGGTGGGGGGGTTTAGGGGGAGGCGAGCGAATTGCAGATCACACGTGAGGGCGGCAGCAGCAGCACGCCAGCAGCTACTCAAGCAAAGAGGAGTTTAAAAAAAAATGTACAGTGTTACCTCGGTATGCGTCCGCTTTGGAACAAGTCTAACTTGGTATACATCCTGTTTGGACGTGAAAAATTTTGCTTGGTATACGACCTGTTTGGAATATGACTTGAACACTGCACGCTACCCTTGTTTACCTCTCTCTCGAGACAAAGCCACGATTGCCCACGAGCGTCAGTACGCCAGTTGCTAGCATTCAGTGAACAACCCGCGCTATAACTCTATGTGAATTTTCACTTGATTTTGTGTTTTTTAGTGTAAATTTGAATTCGTTGTTAAAAAGTATGAAGGTGGCATGTCTGATGCATACTGTATGCCGAGAATGACGGTATCTACGATTGTGAAAAACAAAGACGTTATTAAAAAGTGAGGTTAAATTTTCATTTATTTCATCTAATTGCCTTTGTATTTATGTATTTTAGTATTAAGCAGGGTTTAAATTATTTTCTACAACCCCATCGATGTGTAATATGTCAGTAACAATATCTTTTTTTTTCCATGGGAAGGGACTAATCATTTCTACCTTTATTTCTTATGGGAAAAATTTATTTGGTATACGTCCTGTTTGGTATAAGTCAAAGGATCTGGAACGGATTAGGGATGTATACTGAGGTACCACTGCATTTGTTTCCCATTGTATCACCGTTTTAAACAAAAAAAGTATTTGTTTACCATTGTATCATCATTTAAGAGGGGTTTCGGAGACGCGGCCACTGGCAGGGGTTGGTTAACGAAGCCCCCTAGTCTTAAATAAATAAATATTTCTTTACTAATGACTCCAAGATGGACATCCTTTACAACAACAAGCAGCAGTGAGCTCGGCCTGTGAACAGGTAAGTTTAGGATGACAAGACTGAGGAATACAACAAAGCAATTGTTAGAAGCACTAAGAGACCCAAAGCACAAAGTCCTGACAGTTCCAAATGTGTCCACTGTGGGGTAAACACCATTAAAAAGTCCCCAATAGACACAAAAGGAACTCAAATAATCTTTATAAAATAGAGAGCACAAAAGGCAAAGGAATTACCTGAAGCAATAAGACAATGCAAAGCAAGTCCCAAACCAGAATATCCAAAGTGAAGTCAAAAAACAGAATACAGGGCCATAAAATCAGTTAATTACAATAAACGCACAAGTCATTCTGGTTGAGCTCCAGAGAACCCCTGTGGAGATGGAGGAAACATCCAGGTGGTCAACCACCACTGCAGTACTCCACCAATCTGAGCTTTATGACAGAGCAGCCAGACAGAAGCAGGTCTTCAGTAAAAGACACATAAAAACCACTTGGAGTTTGCAAGAAGACACCTAAAGGGCTCTCAGACTGTGAGAAACAAGAGTCTCTGGTCTGATGAACCCAAGATTAGCGTCACATCTGGAGAAAACCAGGCAACGCTCATCACCTGCATGTTATCATCGCAGCAGTGAAGCATGGAGGTGGCAGCATCTCGCTGGTGGTTTGTTTTTTTGCAATCGGCAGAGACTGGAAGACCAGACAAGGCTGATTTAAAGCGGAATGGAGAAAAGTACAGAGATGTCCTTAATGAGAACCTGCTCAAAGCACTGTGGAGCTCAGACTGTGCCGAATGACTACAAACGCAAAGCAAGAGCAACACAAGAGCGGCTTATGGACAGCTCTGGGAATGTCCTGGATTTACCCAGCCACAGCCCATGAAACATTTCTGGTGAGACCTGAAGAAAGCCATCCACAGATGGTGTTCATCGAACCTGACAGAGCTTGAGGAGATTTGCAGAGAAGAATGGCAGAAAATCCCCAAAATCCAAATGTGTGAAGCTTGTCATGTCGAACCCAAGTAGGCTCCTGGCTACAACTAAGTACCAAGTAAAGAGTCTGAATACTTGTGTCAGTGGAGTATTTCAGTTCAAATTTGCTGAAATGTCTGAAATCCTGTTTTCACTTTGTCATTCTGGGGTATCGAGTGTTGATTGATGTTAAGAAAATAATAAAAAAAAGAATTTAAGAGATTTCACCTCAAGACTGGAACGTGACAAAATGTGAACAAAAAGTGGCAGGTTCGGAGTATGTTCTGAATCCACCGTAGCGGACCCCGCTTGAAGACCACATTCAAAATTCACCTCTTTGGAAACTACAGTCCATCAAAATAGAAGTCAGAAATGACACTAAACTGATCACATGCTAAAATGTCTTAAGAGTGGTGGCGTGCCTTGCTTCTCAGCGTAAAGAATTCCACGTCCTGGGTCAATAGAAGTAAATCACGTTTATGAGCCATTGTGGAGCGTACCCAGAATAAAGTAATATGGAAAGATAAAAGTGAAAGGGAACAGGCTGATCTGTCTGACTGATGGATGACAGAAGGACCAGGAGAAGGAGTGGAGACCCTTGTTTGCTGCACACGTTAGCAGTCTGAGACGCACATCAGTTAAAGCTTCAATTAATCCCCAGCTTATATACCCAAAGTCTAAAGACTCGGAGGATGATTGACACCCCAATAGGTGATTCAATTCTGGATGGCTCCCTCATGAATTATGTTCAGCATATAGGCAACGGGGAAAAGAAAAAGTCATGAATAACACAACGTTTGTAACTGGGTTATCTCTACAGGTTCCTCTATGAGAGATGGTTTTGTTCTTTTGCATAAAACCCTTTCTTTAGAGAAGTAACAGCAGTTTACTATACCAAGAGCGCAGGAATTCCCCCACCCTCTGAATTTTTAATAACCAACTTTTATTAATTATAGTAGAAATATGAAAATGGCTCAGTGTGAATAAAAGAGGAATTGTTGAATCTCCCGGCATCCCCCAAACCCAATCATATAACCTCCCCCTTTAAAAAGAGTTGCCATGGGAACCCCAGTTGTTGATGCCAGCAAATCCAAATCGGAAACGCACTGACATGACACCCAGGTGCACTGAAGAGGGTCTTCAACAAGTGATGAGGAGCGATACTTTATGATGTGAAATCATTACAGAGGAGCCTGAACAGAAAGTGGCTATTAAATTGACTCTAAATAAATGTAAAGTTTGACACCTCAAATACCCAATGAGAGGTTCTGTCGTGATCAGCTTTCAGGTGACTCATTCTCGATTATTTTGGCTGCCGTTTTTAAGTAACCGTCATTTGCACCACTTTCTGTGTTTCTAGGGGCGTGGCCTCCTAGGTCGTGACCTGTAACAGAATAAGAGGCTGACTGAAGGCTCCACCCACTCTTCTAAGAGAAATTCTAACGACGAGGTTTGCTCCTTGCGAGTGTGGACACTTTTGCTCTAGTGTCGTTTCTTGTGACTGAAGACAGAGAGATATAATTAAAGTTAGTAAAAAATCTTTTATTAATACACACCAGGCAAAGGGTAAGATGACAGAGAAGCACAATCCTATGAAACCTGCCCTTCATCTGCCCCGAGAAGTTGGTGTCCTAAATCTTTTATAGGGCAAAGCTTTGTCTTATGACTTTAGTTGCACAAGAATTTCGAGACATTACATCTTTACAACAATTTGCTTGGATCAACATTTTTAAAGTTCATCAGTTGGTCACTTGTGGTTTTTTGCCTGTTCTGAAAAACAGGAAGTTGCACTTGCACTAAAGAAATTTTGCTTAGCACGCACTTCAGTTCTGATCATTAATTCCTATTTTCCAATCTCATACTTCGGTATCTGTATTTTTCTATTTCACACGAGTTACGTTTGTTTTCACCGCTTTCTCTCTCCTTGACTTCGATTCTTGTCTCTTGCTTGGACTTGATGGCTATCTTTATTTTTAAATTTTGTTTTAGTTTCCTTTTTACACACATCTTCCATTGTAAAGGACACGTGATGATTCACAGTGTTTGAGTGACTTTTATTTTGATAAGTTATTGGGCGTCATTGGTTTACACAATTAATTGTGCAGAATAGGAAAGGAAAATGGCGACATATCAAACAAGCACCTCGCTGAAAAGTGAACAAGGTATTAATTTCTCTGTGCTGTATGTAAAACAAAATTTACAAATGTTTATGTTGTTATTTACATGCTTTTTATTTTGTACTTTATCTTTATAGCTCTTACCGGTGTGTTTATGTAACAAGGTTACAGAAACGGTAATAAACATTCATAAACCATCAGTCTAAGAGTTGACCATCATTCAGCTGAGGTCGCTGCAAAATTTTTCCTGCCCACTCCTTGCCAGGATAGATTCTAAAACTGAATGGTACAACTGTGAACTGAGGAGTCGTACTGAAACTCGCATAGTGCGATCTACGTCACTGTCACAGTGGACAGAATACCATAAATCTTTTTGGCGTTATGCTTAATCCCGGCAAAACGACATAAAAATGTTGCATTTTTTTTTTTTTTCACAAGGAAAACTTGTATTATATGTAGAAGAAACGTGTACATACCAAACCGTCAAGATGGACTGGCGAGCTTTGCTGGACTGAATGACCTGTTCTCATCTCTATTGTTCAGTAACAGTAAGAAAAAGTATGTCCAGGGTCCACTGATGCAGATTTTGAAACAGTCACTAAGGCACGTTGGCATTGCCTAAACAGACATCAAAAGATTTTTATATTTTTTTGATTCTTGCACATGACAGTGTGCAATGTCAGTGCCTGGTCTGTACAATCTACAGGGCCTATTGGGCTATTACAGCCTGCCATATTGCAAGACTATGACTTCCTCACTAGAGACGGCGGTTCGGTAAGTACAGTCTTGTATGCCTTACCTTTCCCCTGAAGTAAAATCTCCGAGTTCTGATGAGCTATTTAAACTGTCCATCGATATTCCTGCATATTAAGCTTAGTCAAGCCAAGGGTCCGTCAGTGACAGCGATGCTGTATATTTTTGCCTATGATAAGCAGAGTCTGTAGACGATTTCAATGTAGCGTTTAGTATGGGGTGGTCCAGATCTAATTATGAAATTTTCATTACGTTATAACTTATTAAGTTTATTAAATAGAAAATCACCCGAAAAATCCCAGACCATCGAGAAGTGTGCGAACTGACGACATGAAGAATCGTCTTCGCGCCGAACTGGAATCGTCCCCGCATAAATCAAAGTCATCCAGACGATCTGGATCTGCATTTTTAGATCTGGACCACCCTGTATATCTATTTATAGCGTATCACCTTCAGATAAATAGTTACAGAAGTAAAAGTTACTCACCTGTCTCGGCGCGCAAGCGAGAAAGAACGCACTCAGCATGTGGTGTCCATTTCCGAGTGTCGCTCCACTGATTTGAAGGCCTGCAAGTCACCGGCGCTACATCTGATGCTGCGCGGTATTATCCACAAGCGCGCTTTCGAGTTGGAGCAGCCGGACGGCACTGGAAGGAAGAAAATTAAATTAAGGAGGCTGATTACATAGAGAACACGAGCGTATAAAAATAGGATGACAAGACTGAGTTAAAGTAGCAGAAAGTTCACTGCGGGGCATACGTACCTGCAGAGGTGAAGGAGCAAGCGGCGAGCCGGCCCGTCACAGGTTTAAAATAAGGAGGCTGCATCTGATTGGCTAAGCAAGAGGGCGCGCTGTATACGAGAAGCGCACACTGACGGAAGCCAGCTTTCGACCTGTCAAAGAAAGTTAGAAAGTTTTAAGTTGAACTTTATTAACCAATAATCAACAAATCATTTGCATTATCGTGTGTAAAGAAAACAAAGACAACCTCAACTCACCCCATAAAGAGAACAATACCGTAATTATATTTCAAATAAGAAAAATCAACTCATCATCCTCAGATCTGCAAATTGCCGGATGAACACACCATCTTTTCACAAATGAATTTACATTTTCAGTCATTTCGCGGAATTTATATTTCAAATACACGCTGGCTTTCATAAGTCCATGAAATATCCTTATCATGTCAAATTGCCTTTTTGATTTGACTTTCTTTTGAAAGAAAGAAAAAGAAAGAAAGATTATTTGAATTTAGAATTGAACTTTATTAATCGATATACTCAACAAGTCATTTACAATATCGTAAGTAAAGCAGACAAAGAAAACCCCAAAAAGAAAACAATACTTAATTCATATGTCAAATAATTCAACTCAATATCTCCAGGTTTACCATTGCCTCATGGACACACCATTTTTCATTTTACATTCCAAAGACACTCTGGTTTTTACAAGTTCATGAAATATTCTCACCGTGTCACGTTGTTCATTTGACTTCACTTTCTCTTTTCTGGAATTATAAATGGCCATCTTGGCCCGTCCGATGAGGAAATTACCAATCTGACATTCATCTCGATTATTCTTACAGTATTCCCATTAATACCATGAATAAATACACAATAAGAACACTAAAAACAGAGGTAAGAATATATAAAAGATGACGAAGTCTAGAACAGAAGAGAAAACAGTGAAAGCGGTCTCTCTCACAGAAAGGACATTTGTCCGTGACTGAAGGAACAAGCAGTGAGACACAGGAATTAACAGCGATGATGCCACGCCATTGCAAATCGCCAATTCTTTTATCCATTGGCGGTCTAGAAAGAAAAAAGAAAGAAAGAAAGAAAGAAAGAATGGTCATACTGCAGATTAAATATAGTGCACATTATGAAAGGTGCTGTACAATTAAAAAGAAAAAAACGAGAGTCAAAGAAAAAGAAAGATTGTCAGAGTTGGTAGAGCAGAGCGTTTGAATTTGCAGGTAGAAGTGAGGACATTTTTCTTCCGATTTCTAAATATTTTGGGTGGAAGTCATTTATGGTTGTGGTTGCTCATTTTTTCCTTATTGCCTTTGTGAATATTTTTTTCAGCTTTCGCTTTTTGATTTTTTTATTTGGCTGTCCTGCGTGAACTGTCAGCCGAAGAAGAAGGAGGAGAAAATGGCTTTTCGTGTTTCTTTTTTTTTTACATTTTTCTCATTACTTTTCTTTTTCCTTTGGATTCACCGTAATTCTTGTGAATAGCACCTTCAGTTATTTTTCTTCTAATTTTTGCAAGGCATTGCTGTAAATAGTTATTGGCACTTCTGAAATAAACCAAAATTCTGCTTCATTTATTTTCTTAAAAGTTGACATTGTCTTTGTCTCCGTTCTTCGCTTCCCTGGGCTTTCAGTCATGGCTCCAGATGCCCGGAGTCTGAAACTCTGGCACTGGGCACCACATTGCCATCCCACTTGGTTCTCTGCTGGTGTAACGCATGGAGTCACAGATGTTCCCTGAGTTTGCTTCACACAGCATGTAGAACTTGATGCCAAATTGCTCCCCTTCAAATAAGAAGTACTGTGTCCCCAACAGCCTTCCCTTGTAACCCATGAGACTTTTGCCAACACTTGTGTCACGATCAGGAACACACACCTTCTGCATATTAGTAATGATACACATCCCGCAGTGTGCACAGTTTCAGTGCCAGGTGATTGGCTTCATCAACGTCATCGTTATTAGTGACATGCAGGTGATTCAAAATGAGTGATAAATGACACTCGCTCAGAACTTCACCAAAAATGGGTGTCTCCCACCTACCTCTATGCCAGAAAAAAAAATATTGATTAGCCTTCAGGATTCAGACAGCATCTCTGTAATATATCAAACCATTTTACAGCCCCCCCCTTTCAAAGATCCCAGAGTACAGTGGGAAAAGCATCTCTCACTCGACATCTCAAAAAAGGAGTGGAAAGTAGCGATGCACAGAATTCACTTGAGCTCCATAAGCTCAAAGCATACAATTATTCAACTCAAAATTATATATCGAGTGCATCTGTCTCGTTTAAAATTGTCAAAAATGTTTCCACAGTGAGATCCAACCTGCGAACATTGCAATCGAGCTCAAGCCTCACTGAGCTGCATGTTCTGGGCCTGCACTAAATTAACATCATTTTGGACAAAAATCTTTAAATGCCTTTCAGACAGCCTTGGGGTCCCAATCCCCCTAATCCACTAACAACTGTGTTTGGTGGGCTCCCAGATGGGCTTAAAGTGGAGAAGGACAAACAAATTGTAACGGCCTTTACTTCACTATTAGCACGTAGACTTATTTTGCTCAACTGGAATAATCCTAACTCACTTATTTTAAGTCAGTTGGTAACTGATGTTGTATCTCTCTATTATATAAGAAAATCCTGGGAGGAGGCGAGACTTTTGCTGTGAGATTTTTTCAAGTCGTGCCCTCCTCTCAACCACGCCCACGGTCCTCTCACCTCTCATTTGTGTGAATGCTTTTGTCAGACACAGTTCCTGCGCTCTCAGCTCTTATAAATTTTAACGTTGTCCTCACTTTAAATTGAAGAAGACGTATTGTGTCCAAATCTTACTGAAGAATTTCATCCCGAAGGGTTATCAACAGAAAAAACGAGGACACGGGCAATCCTAGCGCAGAGAAATGAGGAAGTCAAATGAATTTACTCCAAAAATGTCGATCGGTTACACGGCAAACTGCTTAAATGCGTATCAATAGACTCTGCTGAAGCAGTTGGTGGTGATGGTGCGGAAGATGAAAGCATCAACTTTACAATATCCTGTAGGATATCTACAACCGTTAACACCATCCAGTCTTCAACCGCACAAATTACTGTAGAAAGAAGGATGGATCAAAGAAAGGTAATGTAGTTCATCTTCTGGGCATAACATTAAACACCAAAGGAGATCTTGATATGCCATTCGTATTAAAACGTTTACAGTTCATCCATCCATCCATTATCCAACCCGCTATATCCTAACTACAGGGTTACAGTGTCTGCTGGAGCCAATCTTAGCCAGTAGGGAGCAAGGCAGGAAGCAAACCCCGGGCAGGGCGCCAGTCCACCGCAGACGTTAACAGTTTCCCTTAGAAAAGCTTTTGCAAAGAAAATTAACAAATCACAGAGACAAACATTCAAAAAAGTAATTTTATTTAACAGAGACAAAGAAATGAAATTCACTCACGGGCAGTTACAGTATACATTTCATTGTCACGATGAAAGTCCAAACATGGAATCAAAATTCAATGTGATATTGACGAAAATTTTATTCCAAAAATAGTTTTTACTGAAGTTTTACCGTAAAAGTGTAAGTTTAAAAAGTATTTGCATGTTAATTTCAAAGCCAAACAGAATAAAATCGTATAGCGCTACAAATACCTCTAACACAACATGGAACATAATTTACTTTCAAATTATTACGTTTTACTATTACTTACTATGGTTAATTACTCGCTGTAATGTAAAATAGTTTATTCTATTATGCATACGTAACAATTCCCATGAAAATAACAATCTGTTAAAATTGTACCTCCGCATCCCCATACTGTACACGAGTGGCAGAACTGCAAAGAGGCTGGCACATAGCACCCGCAAGGGGATTGGCAAGCAAAGTGAGCAGGGGGGCAGAGCCCCCTATAGTTCTATTTGAAATTGGAAAAATCAAATTCTCACTTTGAGGATCTGTACCAAACGTCTTCAGAACCTGGCAGGATCTAATCAATAATATTTTAGAATAAGCATTTAAATTGAGGAAGCAGAGTCTCCCCCCTCTTTTTTACTCTATTTATTTCAATTAATTTATCTATTTACCTATTTTTTTCTAGCTTAAAGTTATACTCTGCTGGCCTAGCTCTCTTTCTCATGGGTGGAGGGTTGATTTGTTTTGAATCAAGTCTTGTAAAACTTGACTTATTTGTATGGAATGTTATTTGATTTTAATAAATCAAATAGAATCCAAAGAAAATAAAGAACAACCATCTCAAGAGCACTCCATCAATCAGACGTTTATAGCAGAGTGACTAACTCCCACTTGAAGTTTGCCAAATGGCATATAAAGGAGGAAAAAGATCCTCTGGTCTGATGATACAAAAATTGAATTCTTTGGGCAGAACTCCAAGCATGATGACTGATGAAGAGCAGGTACTGCTCATCACCTGCCCGACACCATCTCTATAATGAAGCAGGGTGGTTGGCAGCACCATGCTATGGGGGTGCATGGACAATGAGCCTGATCAGAAATGAGGATTGGATGAATGCAGACAAATACAGAGTGCACGTCACCTCAGACTGGGGTGGTGACAGTTCACCATTCAGCATGACAATGGCCCAAGGCATTCAGCTAAATCCAAGCCGGAGTGGACTTCAGGGCAACGCTCTAACCGTCCTTGATTGGCCCAGAACATCTGCGGAGAGCACTGAAGATGGCAGATTACGGACACCCCCGTCCAATCTAATGGAACTTGAGATGATCTGCCAGTTATGATGGGATGAAGAGCTCATATCCAGGTGTGTAAAGCTTGCAGAGACTTAACCCAAAAAGGGCTTGGAGCTGGAATTCCTGCAAAAGGGGCTTCTTCGAAGTACTGAATCAAGGGTCTTATATGAATGAAAGATTTAGGTTTTAGATTTCTAGTATCTTTGAAAACCTTTCTGCGCACATAATTTGACTTTGTCATTATGGGTTATTGAGTGCAGATTGATGGGCAAAAATGTCAAATGAATCCACCTATAATTAAACCTGCACCAAAATGAAGAATGCAGAAAGTAAAGAGGTCAGAATACCTTGTGGAGCCCCCTGTATATTATTGTAGACACAGTGTTTGTATTCCAGCTGGACCCTGTAAGTCAGGGGGTCCCCCACTCTAGTCCTGGACGGCCAGAGTGCTTGCAGGTTCTCATTCTGACCCTTTTCTTAATTAGTGGCCTGTTTTTGCTGCTAATTAACGTCTTTTGAATTCATTTTAATGGACTTGTTTTTTAAGATTTGTTTCCCTGAATTTCTTCATCGTTCCTCTGAATTGCTTTGTATCTTACCTTAAACGGCACCCAAGCAGAAATGAAATGTGAAGTGAGGGAGCCAGCAGAAGACCAACTACGTCAGGGCCTCAAACTCCAGC
This sequence comes from Polypterus senegalus, assembly GCF_016835505.1. NCBI lineage: Eukaryota > Metazoa > Chordata > Cladistia > Polypteriformes > Polypteridae > Polypterus > Polypterus senegalus. The sequence continues at coordinate 131,886,886 of NC_053168.1, forward strand.
CAGTTTCCCTCCAGCCAGTTGCTTAATTAGGTGCTGAGTCTTGTCGTTAATGAAACCCGTTCTTTAATTCCATGGCTTGCTGCTGCTCTCGAATTGTGCAATAGCAGACATTTCTGAGACTGTTGATTTTCTCTTTTCTAAAATGTTTTGTGGACCTGAGCAGATCAGCATCCCTGAGACCTTCACCTTTCTTTTTTTTCAGATATTGTATGATCAACACAGTTTGCTGGCCATGTTTTGTATCTCATTATCGTTTGGCTGCTAATTAATGAAAAAGAAACAATTGAGGGGTCTGAGTCTTCAAGAGCAAATCAAATAAAAGTAATTCAAAAGAAGTTAATTAGCAGCAACAACAGGTCATTAAATAAGAAAAGGGTGAGAATGAAAACCTGCAGCCACTGCGGCCCTCCAGGACCGGAGTTGGGGACCCCTTGCTGTAAGTCATCTCGAGTAAAAGAATCTGCTAAGTGAAGTAATTCAACATGTGGTCTGGCTAAATCCCTGCCACCCTGCCAGCACTGTGCCATACCTGGTACTGCAGCTCGGCTCCATTTGCTAATCTGGTTATCCAGCTCAGGATGAAGGAGCCAGTAGGGGTGAGGCAGGAGATGGCTGCAGACGGGAAGCGCGTTCCTGTGCTGTTTAGTTTGAATAGTGAAACCGTCGAGGAGTCGGCTAAGGGTTCGAGTTTTGACATGACCCTGAACGTCAGGGCTCTCGACGCCCACTCGCCTTCTCACCCGTTCACGTGAATTGTTCGGCTTATTGCACTGTTAAAAACACGAAGGAGTTAAGATGGTGAGCATCCTGAATGGTTCAGCCACACATTTAGCTGCAGGCAAATTTAAAATGATTACTGGCTGAGCTCATTCTTGTGATGTAATCGCAAAAATCAAATTAACATTTTGTGATGAATTGACCTATTTTTTATCTAAATTTAGATATTGATTTTTTTTAAAAGATGATTTATGATGTCCACTTAATGAACTCCTTTCTCTTGTAGATGAGCAATGATCTGTTTTCATTGATTGATAAAATTAAGTCAGACTTAAACTGGAATTTGTTTTCTCTGTTTTGCAGTCAAACATATTTGATATATTTCTTCATTTTGGTGGGAAGAGACAGCATAACAAGAAGGGCGATGTGGCCTCGTCACTTTAACTGTGTATGTATGTGCAGTGGAGCTCTCCATGTAGTTTTGGGATGGAGTATCCGTGAAAGGCGCTATAAAATCATCCAGTTCTGCATGGAATGTTAAAATTGCAGCTTCCAGTCATTTGGAATAAATTCCGTCAGTAGAGGGAAAAAAATATTACACAGGCGCAGTTAGGACCTTGTCGTGTATAAATAATTGTAATAAAACTGTAGTAAACATAATGCACACTTTTTTCTAACAGTTTTAATTTTATATAGTGCCTTTTATGATTATTACATACTGCTCTGCAAAGCAATTTCTATTAACATGGAAAAGGGAGTAAAGTATTAAGTATTGAGTGTAAAAAAACCACATCACGTCACGTTCTCCGAACCAGCCTGTTCCTCTGCTATCGGTTTGTGGTGGAAGTGTTGATACTTCATAATTAGCTAATTATGAACTGATCACTTCATTAGAAATATTCTACTAGGCAATCATGTGGAAGGCACTCTCTCCTATTGTCTTAGCTTTCTTTCAGGACGCATGCATATTCATTTCCAATGTAATATAATTATTATTATATTCAAACCTCTTCAAGTCTCTGAAGTGGATTAGCTGGCCGAAAATTGACTGGCAGTCCTAATAAAACTTGCATAAGAAGGAAGAAAGGAAGCTTCTTGGACATGAAATACCATCATGCATTTATCACTTAGGAGGTTACATGAAGAATCTGTCTGTCGTTGCTCTCTAATGTTATACATGACCAAACTTTAGACTAAATAGGTGAGGCCTCCAAAAAAAAAACAGCCTGAGGAACAGGCCACAATCCTATGCCATCCTGTCCAGCTGAGGCCCACCTGACTTCAACCAGGCCCCTAAGGCTACCTGCTGGCTTCAATTGGGGTAGGCCCAAAAATTAGGAGCTGGCAAACATAACTATACAAGTCTAAAATATTGCAAAAGCTCCACAAGAGGATGGATAACCGTAAACCACTGGCTTATATTTAAAGAACAACCCAAGAATCTTTATAAATCAATGATTTTATTAGCAAAAAAACAAAAAACTCAAACATGTGAGTACAAAGGAAGGCTCAAATAAGCAGAAACAAGCATGAAGAAATAATAGTAATAATAATAATCTTCTTCTATAATACGCTACCGTGGCTGCCCGTTTGTCTATCCAGGATTTTAAATCACTTGCAGCTTGCAAACCGTTTGAACTGTTCACCTGAAATTTGGTACACATACAGTGGTGTGAAAAACTATTTGCCCCCTTCCTGATTTCTTATTCTTTTGCATGTTTGTCACACAAAATGTTTCTGATCATCAAACACATTTAACCATTAGTCAAATATAACACAAGTAAACACAAAATGCAGTTTTTAAATGATGGTTTTTATTATTTAGGGAGAAAAAAAATCCAAACCTACATGGCCCTGTGTGAAAAAGTAATTGCCCCCTTGTTAAATAATAACATAACTGTGGTGTATCAGTGTATGATGATTTCTTCTTATATTAGGCCTAGAGGAATTTCTCTGGGTCATAACACTCACTAGGGAACCCATCAAAGTCTGGCTACTAATAAAAGGGCAAATAGTGGATCTTTATAAATAAAATATTTTCAGAAAAAAACAAGGAATCACCACAGAGCAAAAATACATTGCAGATATAACCTCAAACCAGCCATCTCATAGCAAACAATGTCCCAAAAAAAGAGTCAAAAAAACAGAACAAGAAATCACAACCAAAACAATGGATACAACAACTCACCAACACCATGAGCGCATTCAATGAACTGCAGGGGACTGTGGGTTTTCCTCAGCATTTATGGCTCTTTTTTCTCAGGAGACTTCATTTCTTTATTGTTTTTAGAACATTAGAACAATCTGGACGAGAACAGGCCATTCAGCCCAACAAAGCTCGCCAGTCCTATCCACTTAATTCTTCTAAAAAACAACAAGTCGAGTTTTGAAAGTTCTTCACATCTTCTACGACTCTGTGAGGGCCTTCAAGAGATGCCCACCAAATTAACAAGATAACTGAAAGGGTAGGCTCAGTTGTCGGACACACTCTGGACCCCTTGAAGATCATAGCAAAGAAGAGAATGAGATTTCAAATACACAGGATGAGATGTCTAACATCCATACTGCCTGGGGACTATGCAAGGCAGGGGCGTCCTCTTCCCTGAGCCAAGGTCTGACAGCATACCTAAAAGAAGGAATCGCACTATTTTTCCGATGTTTTGAGGAGGCTGGACAGCCACATCACTGGGGTTGTCAAGTGGGCTCCTACTTTCATCAACGTTTCACTGACTAGGCCCTCAACATCTCCATCTGGTGTCCCAGAACCACCCCACTCTGCATTTGTCCAGCCTTCTTATTTGGGAGACCAGATAGGATCTTTTCTTTTAATCCATAGTCACAGGCTGCTCCATTCTGCTACCCTAGATATTTCCTTAATAGCACAGCGTAGGGTGTGCCCACTAATGCCAAAGTCCCTCATCAGCCTTACAGTGGATGTTGCAATAAAGCCCCCGCATCCAACCTCCACTGGGTAGATTTTTACATTCCATTCTTGCTGTCCTGCCTTCACTGCAAGCTCGGAATATCTCAGTTTTTTCCTTTCAAAAGCTTCCTGCTCTGCATCTTCCCAGGGAACTGTGAGCTCGACAAAGTATACCTTGTGCTGTGTTCCTTACCATAAGACCAGGTCAGGCCTCAGGTTGGTGACTGCTATTTCTGGTGGGACTGTGAGTCGTTGGCCCACGTCCACCAGCATTTGCCAGTCTCGTGCTGTCTCCATCTCACCTAATCTGGTCTTCAGGGAAAACATGTGTTGCCTTTGGTCCCCTTCCCGAACAAACAACAAAGCCACATTTAAGTTGGTCTCTCTGGATGGCAGGCCATTGATGGCAGTTCTCTTGCTTTCCAGCGTAGCTGTAAGACATTTAAGCACTTGGTCCTGTCTCCAGGTATATTGTCCTCGAGAGAAGCTTTCCTTGCATCCTGCGAGGATGTACCGCAGCGTACCTGGTGTTGAGCAGAGGGGGCATGATGGATCTTTGCCTAGCCATTGGTTGAGGTTTTGAACAGTAGGGATGACATGAAAGGTAGCTCGAATGAGGAAACTTATGCTACCCGCTTCCGTCATCCACATGCCCTTCAAGCTGATCTTTGGCGTTAACAAATTTGCTCACCTCGTCCATGGGCCCTTTTTAGCCTGTGCCACAGCCTTGGCCCACCTTCTCTCCTCTTCATGCCAACGGACTTCAGCCACGACCATTTTCCTCCGGTCTCTGGTTGCCTTACTCCAGTAGGGTCGCCCTTTGCCAAACCCCAATCCACTTCGTTCATGTTGGACTTGGCCGACAATGTCGCTGTGGTAGAGTGCAGATTTTGCCTGCTGGACTGCATTCTTAGCTTTCCATTTCTGTCCAGTTTCCCGAGTTGGTGCGGCAGCTCTAATCACCATATCTTTTGACTCTGAAAGCATCATCTCAAGTCTCACTTTTAACAGAGTGCCAGAATGCTGCAATTCCTCTCTGGGACACAAATAAAACAAAGCCTTTCAGCCAATGGATTATTCAGCAAAAGAAACGCTATGGGGGCTCCATTGGACTAACAGCAGCATGGCTTACATCGTAACTTTTGAAATACGATGGATTCAGAACGTTTTCAGACCCCTTCACTTTCTGCACACTTTATTGCGCTGTAGATTGAATTTTAAATGGACCAATTGGCCATTTTTGCCCCTTAATCTTTACTCAATAACTAATAATGGCGAAGTGAAAACATGTTTACGGAAAGATTTACAATATTCATTACATATCAAAAACCGAAATCTCTCATTTCTATGAATATTCAGGCCCTTTGCTGTGTCACTGTTTGCTTCAATTCTCCTTGAGATGAGTCGAGAACTTGATTGGAGACCACCTGTGATTGGCCATCATTAAGAAAGGCACATGTATACCTGTGCATGTAAGACCCCACAATTCACATTGGATATCAAGACAAATCTCTAGCCAATGAACTCTCTGTAGACCTTCACAATCAAATTATGGTCAGAGCAAGGGGATAAGACCATCTCTAAAGCTTTATGTGTGCCCGGGAGCATAGTGGCCCCATCCATCCATCCATTATCCAACCCGCTATATCCTAACTACAGGGTCACGGGGGTCTGCTGGAACCAATCCCAGCCAACACAGGGCACAAGACAGGAAACAAACCCCAGGCAGTGCGCCAGCCCACCACAGACAGTGGCCCCAAACATTGTGATATAGAAGAAGTTTAGAACCACCAAAACTCATCCTAGAGTTGGCCATCCAGCCAAACTGAATAACCGAGCAGGAAGGGCCCTGATCAGGAAGGTGACCAGGAACACAATGGTCACTCAAACAGAGCCTCTGCTGAACCTGTCGGAAGAACGGCCATCTCAGCAGCACTCCCTCAATCAGGTGTTTATGGAAGAGTGTCTAGATGGAATCACCAGGCAAGACGATCCTTGATCAGGGTGGTACTCAAGAACCCAATGGTCACTTCAACAGAACTTCAGAAGACTTCAGCTGAGATGGGAGGATGCGTCAGAAGGACATCCATCTCAGCAGGACCCACTTGGAGTTTGAGGACTTTGGGGACATGAGGAAGAAGAACCTCTGCTCTGCTGAGAAAGAAAATTAAAACCCTTTGGGCAGAACTCCTAGCACTATGTCTGGTGAAGATCAGGTTCTGCTCAACTCCTACCTGATGCCATTCCTAAGGTGAAGCTGGGATGACTCGAGGATGGACCTGCTGCCAGAGGAACTTTAGCAAAGTAATGAAGTAAGACTCTCAATACTTAGTTGAAAGACAAATTTCAGTTTTTCATTTTTAATAAAAATTTGCAAACTTTTCTGAAAACACATTTTCACTTCATAATTATAGTTTATTGAGTATAGAATTGATGGGCAAAAATGGTAAATTTATTTATCCACCTTAATGAAAAGACCAGTGTCTGTGTGTCCGTCTGGTTGCTATGTCTCTGTTTTATGCTGTTTGGTTTGGGATTTATACAAACAGTACTAATGTTTGTGATGCGTCATCTGTTGGAATAAAAAATGCAATGCATTTTATTACTACATGCATTTCAAAATTCAAAATGGTGCACTGCAAATGTTAATTCTGAATTTGCCCAACAGAGAGTGATCTCCGGATTAGCTTATCCATCTTAATAAAAGGACAGGTGTCTGTGTGTGTCTGTGCATCTGTGTGTCTAGGGTTAGGAAGAAAATTTTGAAAATAAGCAAAACATTTAAAAGAAGGTTAAAAAAAATAAAGAAAATGTGTTAAAAATAACAAAAGAGCATGTAAAAATAAGGAATGTGGTCTCAATGCCCTGCTCTGTTATCGTCTGTCATAAGCCAGCAAGAGCAGCGTAGTAACAACCCACGCATCAAATAAAAAACCTGAGGTCTACGTTGATTACATGGACGACTTCAACCCGTCTTGGACGGGTAGCAAAATTAAATCTACAACAAAATGAAGTATGCAGGAAATGAAGGGGTCTGAAAACTTTCTCAATCCAGCATACATTTATTACATTTGGAGTAAAGCTGTGTGAAGTGACTTGTGGGCACAGAATGAGTCCGAAGTGAAGGTTCAACTGGCAGACCTTGATGTTGAGAGTCCAGCTCTCTAGCACTACATCGCTTTGCTGTGTGTATCAGCCAACAGCAGTGCAAAAGATCCATAACAAAATTCAGTAAATAGACACATTACGACCGAGCCTGTGAGTGTGGCCTGTAATGGACTAATACCCATCCTAGGTTTTTTCCAGCCTTGCACCCATCTTGCCAGGGTAGACATCAGCACTGCACAACTTCACAGCATAGAAAATCAATCAATGTATGGAGGCAGAATAAAGGGAACAGGACAAAAGACAAAGACAGCTTAGCCAGATGGATTCCAAAGTTACTAGAATACTAATCTGTCCAGTAGACTGGTGTATTTTATTAAATGTGTTTTTGATAAATCTCCTGCACATAATTAAAGTTCATGTGCTGTCCGAACCCTGTGGAGGGTGGCAATGAGTGGCAGACTTCAGCAGCCTCATGCATTGAAAACACTCGTCATCTTGTCTCGATCTCAGCTGTATCTGACAAGTGATAGTGGGGCACCTTGCCAAGCTCAGGAGTTGGTGCTCTTCCCCTGGGCAGTGTCCAGTCAGTATGGCATGGCCGTTGAACTCGGCAGCTGGTTGGAAACGCAACAGGGAAATGAAAGAAGTCTGTGTGGCTCATTACTGCAGCGCATTTGGACTGTTTATGTTTTGACTTGGATTAGAATGATAGATAGATAGATAGATAGATAGATAGATAGATAGATAGATAGATAGATAGATAGATAGATAGATATTAATTTTAGTATAGATAGATAGATAGATATAGATAGATAGATAGATAGATAGATATTAAAGGCACTATACAATAGATAGATAGATAGATAGATAGATAGATAGATAGATAGATAGATAGATAGATAGATAGATAGATAGATTTGAAAGGCACTATATTATAGATAGATAGATAGATAGATAGATAGATAGATAGATAGATAGATATGAAAGGCACTATATTATAGATAGATAGATAGATAGATAGATAGATAGATAGATAGATAGATAGATAGCACTATAGATAGATAGATAGATAGAGATAGATAGATAGATAGATAGATAGATAGATAGATAGATTTTAAAGGCACTATACAATAGATAGATAGATAGATAGATAGATAGATATGAAAGGCACTATATTATAGATAGATAGATAGATAGATAGATAGATATGAAAGGCACTATATAATAGATAGATAGATAGATAGATAGATATGGAAGCACTATATTTTAGAGAGATATGATATGCACTATATTATAGATAGATAGATAAATAGATTTGAAAGGCACTACATAACAGATAGATAGATAGATATAAAAGGCACTATATGATAGATAGATAGATAGATTTTGGGATTAAGTTCATTTTCATGGCAAAGAGGGACTTTGCAATTAATTGCAATTCATCTGATCCCTCTTCATAACATTCTGGAGGCTGCAAACATTGTGAAAATAAATATTTATGTCACTCTCAAAACTTTTAGCCACGACTGTATATTGAAGGAGAGCACTGCACTTTGATTTGCAGAACATTGACTTGTCTCTAATAAAGCACTGAAGCAGTTTGCATCTTCTCTTGCCGCTGTGTGTCCTCATTGCTCGGCTCATTTTCGGTCTCTGACTATCAATGGCTGCCAAGGAGCGTGGAGCTTGCCCGAACCCTCACAGTTTAAATCCAAATCCACAATAGTGGAAAGATCTTTACATTTCTACCAGACTCCTAAAGTAACCAGAGAAGCAAACATCTAAAGAGAATCCAGAAGAAATCCATTTGCCCACATTTCCTCCATCTGCCTTGAACTGTGCCAATAGGTGAGCGATGTTACATGTCTGCCGGGTCTTTATTCACATGTTGATATCTGGCAGATCAATAAATCGCAGGTCTCTCTTTTTTCCGGTGTCTGACACCAGCAAAGCAAGCAGCTCAGCCCTCGGCCGGCAGCCCTCGTCTGTTCTCGTTATTCTTCACCTATCTGAAATCTTTAGATGAGTTAAACGTCCTCAGATTTTTCTTTGATTTCACCAACTGCCCCTTAATTTAACCCTTGTAATTAGCATCAATCACTGGCTTCTGCCACTGCGGCGATTTCTTTGCTTTCTTTTTTTTTTTTCACCCACTATGCGACAGTTTGCAGTAAGTCAGCCAAACCACGAAAGTCAGCCACTCAGGCTAATGAGCAGATTTATCCGTAGTTGCGGGTCAGTCAGAGGGAGAGGAGAAGGAAAAAAGAGACACGTTGTGCTCAAAAGTCTCTTAACAGATTGCTCCTTCATCATTACAGTAATGGAGTAGCAGCACGGCGTATTGCAAACAGCTGCAAATATTCTGAATGGCCTGGCGGACATGTGCCAGACAATACGGGCATCAGAAAGGGAAATGTATTTTAAAAAAAGCACAGTGGCTCATTCTTGGCTTCTATGGGAGTATTAACTCCGGGCTAATTATTTTACATGTAAACTTTTCGACAGTTCGATATGCAAAAAGGACATTATTACTTATATATTTATTTTTTGAGCTAATGCATTGGTGTAAAGTGGCTTAAAAATTGCAGGCCTATAAATCAGCCAGAGCACCGGCAGGTTAAGTGAACTGCTAAGAGACACCATGTGATTTAGTGGTCACAACCAAAACTGGAGGTGTCTTGTGCTTAAATTTTAAAAATACACACAAAAATAAACAAATCTTTACTCTTATATGCAGTGCCTTTGAAAATGTATTCACTCTCTTGGAAGTTTTCACCTTCAATTGTTATACAACTTTGATGACGTCACCTCCGGTCCCGGGCCCCGATGATGTCACGGTGGATTTAGTTTGGGTTTGCTTGATACTGATCAACAGAGAAAGATTGCTTAATGTAAAAGTGAAATACGGATCTAAATTAATTTCAAATATACAATTGTACAAACAAAGTAAAGTTAATTTGAAAATTACACAGTAACTGCAAACTTACAAAAGTTGACGCAATACAACACATTTGTAATGGCTTATGGGAAGCAACACCTTACCATTAGAGTAGTTGAAGCCAAGGTCAAATGAACATGGACGAAATGTTGCAGGATTACAGCATTGTTGAACAACATGGTGAGATATCTTTGGGCAGAGGGAGTGAAACCTGTTGAAATCAACCATAGATAGATAGATAGATAGATAGATAGATAGATAGATAGATAGATAGATAGATAGATAGATAGATAGATAGATAGATAGATATGAAAGGCACTATATAATAGATAGATAGATAGATAGTGTGGATACTAGGGGCTGGGTTGACCCTTTAAACCCAACAGACAAACACTCAGGGTAAAAGCACTGAGAAGTATTTGTCTTCTTCTTTCTTTTATAAATAGTGCCCTAAGCACCACAGCCACCAATAAAGAGGGAAGTAATCACAAAGCACGATAATAATAAACACGATTCTCTCTCTCATTATATCTCCTTCACACCTCCCAGCAAGCTCTGTCCACCTCCACCCGACTCCGGCTCACTTGCTGGGTTCACAGCACTCCTTTATATAGTCCTTGACCCGGAAGTGCTTCTGTTGTTCACCCCACGTGACTTGCCAGCACTTCCGGTTCAGCTGGAGAATTCCATGTCTTTAATCAGCACGGAAGTACTTTGGGCTTCCGTCCTCATGACTTCCTAGTACTTCCGGGCCGCAAGGGAATCATGACTCCCCAGATCCTTTCACGGCTCCCCCTGGTGGCACTCAGGGCACCCAACAGGGCTGAGAAACCGAACTCCAAGTCCCAGGATGCCCTGTGGGAATCTGGGGCACCGCTACACTCCCGGGGAGCTGCCATCTAGTGTTTTGGGGCAGGCAGTGTCCAACAGTTGTTGCCTTCCCCCATCCTTCTATTATAGGGGTGTCCCGGCTGGGCTGAGCTGCTGGCCATCTCTCACAATAGATAGATAGATAGATAGATAGATAGATAGATAGATAGATAGATAGATAGATAGATAGATAGATAGATAGATAGATAGATAATTCTTTATGGATTCACATTTTCCATCAGCATCACAGAACATAAAGACAAACCACAAATGATTACTTTTAATGCCAGAAATAGATCTGTACACATAATATAAAAATCCTGATATACAGAGCCTTCACTGCTATTGTTCTCAGCAGATCCTCCCAAGCTTTGTCACGTTGACTGAACACTGTTGGTTGACAGCTACTTTCAGGTTTCCCCAGAGCTGTTCGATTGGGTTCAAGTCGACTCTGGCTTGGCCACTCAAGGACATTCCCAGAGTTGTCCTTAAGCTACTCCTGTGTTGTCTGAGTTTTGTGCGTAGGCTCATTGTTCTACAGGAAGGTGAACCTTCAGCCCAGTCTGAGGTTCAGGGAACTCTGGAGCAGGTCTTCATTAGGGATATCTCTGTACTTTGCTCCATTTAGCTTTCCTTCAACCTTGTTTTGTCTCCCAGTCCCTGCCACTAAGAACCAACCCCACAGTGTGATGCATAAGGTGGTTGAAGGTTGACACTTATTGCCCCTTTTTCACAGTGAATGTGCAGTGTTTGCTGGTGACCTCTTTCAATTAATACTTTCCTGGTATTTTACCGAACGTTTTTTATCCCAGCTCCCCATGATGCTTTGTGAGGCCAGTGTGACATCACAGAGCGGTAACAGCCATGCAAATGCAGATTTGTTATGTATGCAAAAGTAAGCGTAATCCACCTTAAAGTTTATGTCGCTGCCCGATCTGCTTCACACATTTGTGATGTCACTACCCACTCATAACTGTGTACCACTACATGTGTTTTTATTTAAAAAAAAAAACAAAAAACCTTTCTGCATTTTCATTTAAGGGAAAGATCAACTGACCATAATGAGAATATTAAATATACAACACTGATCCTTGTGTGCTCAATCAGTCACCACTATGCCGTGTGGCTCATTATGTATCTTGTTCTACATGTTCCTTCAGTCCCTTTCCTCCATAATCTTGTGTGTGGGAACGTCTCTTCACCAGTAATCCCTCTCTCATGTATGTTGGCTCAGTATGGAAGTGGAAACAGCAGGACTCAATGAGAAGTTTATGAATGGGTAGAGAGGTTTAAAGTGGGAAGAGCAGGTGTCACTGATGAAGCTCAATCTGGTCGACCATCAGCATGGCGAATGCCTTCATCAGAGAAGACCAGTGGATCACGTTATCTGCTGTTGCTGCCCATTTCAGTATCAGTACATGGCATAGTACATCTTGACTTGGGGTACCATAAAGTTTGGGCAAGATGGATACCCAAACACCTTACTGATCTGCACAAGCCAGCATGCGACAGTGGATTTTAAGCAGGTTACGCTCTCCCTGCCCAAAGAAATCTCACTATGGCATGTTATTCAACAGTGGTACAATCATGCAGTGAAGCGTCCATGTTCATTTTACCTCATCTTCAACAACTCAAATAGAAGAATGCTGCACTGTGTGAGTTTGAAGTACCCATAAGTCATCACAAGCATGTTGTATTGTGTCAACTTCTATTCATTGTGGTTACCGCATAATTTTCAAATTGCCCTTACTCGTATAACACAAATGATTAATCTCGTACGTATTCATCCTCTTTAATATGACACACCTAAACCATCACTGGTGTGGCCAACTGATATTAGAAGTCACAGAATTTGTTCAATGGAGACCACCTGTCTGTGGTTTCAGTTGATTATAGTATACTAGCTGTGTAAGCCCGTGCTGTAAAAAGCCCGAGGTCCTAGAAACTATTGAAATCGTCAGAAAAAAATTGAAATATAGAGATGTCAGGTAATAGAAAGCAACTACTCTGGGCGTCTCTCTCCTAGGAGGATTCATTTTGGTGACGTGCTCACCTCGCTTGTGTATTAGCGGCTAAGTGATTTTGTATTTCTTCGGATGTTTCATTTTGCCGATGTGCTCGCCTCACTTTTGTATTAGCCGCTAAGTGAGTGACTCTTTCTTCTGAGGTTTCGTTTGGCCCACACGCTGGCCTCACTTGTGTATCTTTGGAGGTGGAGCCCTTCGCCCGACTCCACCTCTCACTTCTGGGCCGGACAGACAGAGACACACACACACTTCCACGTGTAGACGTTTATATATAAGAAATGCACTTCTGCATGTGAAAGGATCAACTTGGAGTGAGTCAGTATGCTGGGCTAACTTAAACAATGAAGTCAAAAGAACACAGCAAGCATCTCCAAGAAAATGTATCTTAAAAGTACAAGTCAGGGAATGAAGACAAAAAAAAAAAAAATCTAAGTCACTGAATATCCAGTTAACACTAGAATTACCAGAGCCTAAGAAAAAACTCGTAGATCTGTCCCACCTTAAATCGCTTCGCACCTCTCCATCAGCGTCTTTTGTCCTCTAAATGTGTGGATAAACAGCAAGCAGTCTGCTATCTCATCCTCCCACCGGAGCACAGTTTTCTCAGTCTGTCTGTTTACCTGCGTGTCAGTTACTTAGAGTTGTATAGAGTGAGAAGTCAAGCAAAATGACACCTTTTATAAATACTATATCGTTATTTGAAACACATGCATTTCATGTGTGTTCTGTGTCTACAACGATCTATGTAAACACATCATTAAAAAAGAAACGTTCTTCATGTTTTATTAATAATTGACAAAATGTAGACATGAAGTGTATAATGTGTGAAGCAATGGACAATAGAGAATGGCACAGCTGGAAATCTGACTATACCAGGTTGCCCACAACAACGGAGTAATTTTTCAAGAAGAAAAGTTATGAAACCCATCAACAGGCCTTTGAGAACTCTGAAGGAGTTACAAGGTACAGTGACTGAGACTGTAGTGACTGTGCTGATGACAACCGTTGATCAGGTGCTTCACCAGTCACAGGTTTATGGGAGACACAGACACAGGACATCTCGACTAGAAGATTCCAGAAGGCACATGGGAGACTTTGATGTCAGCTGGATGAAAGTTCTGTGGTCTGATAAGATTAAAATTGAGATTTTTTTGACATCAGACTAAACACCATGTTACATTACTTATTATCAAAAACACACCATCCTCACAGTAAAGTTAGGTGGTGGCACCATCAGGCCATGTGGATGCTTCTCTGCATCAGGACCTGAAAGGGCTGTGATGGTAAAATGAATGCAGTAAAATATGAGGAAATCCTATTGGAAAACGTGATGGAGTCTCCAAGAAACCTGCACCTTGGGAGAAGATTTGTTATCCAGCAAGACAACAAGCCAAAGCTACACTGGAATGGCTTCAAGCCAACAGTGTGAATGTTTGGACTGACCAAGTCAGAGTCCACGTCTCCACTCAATTGAGAATGTGTGGCTGGATTCGATGAAGGCCGTTCACTCACCATCTCCATGACATCTGACAGAACTCGAGCAGCTCTGCAACGAAGAATGAAGAAAAATGGCAGAGCTGATATGCACCCAGACTCCAGGCTGTCATGGCTGCCAAAGGTACATCTACTAAATTCTGTCCTGAAGGACGTCAATACTTACGCCATCAGTCATTTTGTGTTTTTATATTTGTAATCAATTTAAACCATTTGATGAAGATCTGTTTTTACATTTTTTAGTAGATCAGTCTCATAAAACCCCAAATAAATTGACTCTGACTCAATGTTGTGTAACAATAAAATGCAAATCTTTTAAAGGGGTGAATGGTTTTCACAGGTGCTGTAGCACCTTTTTCATGTTTCTATTTCTGGTGACTTTGATAGACTTTGTTACCCATTGTCACACACGTGGGTATGGGAGGCAGCTAAAAGGCTCAGGGTAATTCCACGCTAGACCAAGGGGTGCAGAGTGCGCTAATCCTTTCTCTCTTTCCTTTGCAGACCAGTTACAGGAAATTCCACCAGGCCCTGATGACGTCACTTCAGTTTCCAAGCCTGATGACTTCACTTCCGGTCCAGATGATGTCACTTCTGATTCTAGGCCCAATGACTCCACTTCTGGTCCAGATGATGTCACTTGAAGTCCTCAGGCCTGTCGACTTGACTTCTGGTCCAGATGACTTCACTTCAGTTTCCAGGCCTGATGACTTCACTTCTGGTCCAGATGATGTCACGTTTGTTTCCAGGCACGATGACCTCACTTCCGGTCCAGATGATGTCACTTCTGGTCCCTGGGCCCAATGACTTAACCTCCGGTCCCGGGCCCACTTCCTGACATCACTTCCTCTGCCTTGCTTTAAAGCCGCCATCTTTACCTCACCCAAGCAGTTCTGTTTTGAACTCCTATCTGTACACAGCTGTACTATCCATTTAATAACTTTTTGCAGCCAGGTTCAAGTATACAAGAGGCTGTCCCAAACCTTTTTGTGGCTCTTTTGTTGTTCTTTGACTGCATGTAGTCCAACCCTTAACTCAGATCTCAAATGTGAGCCTTCAGATGCTGTGGAAGCGTTTCTGACCTCACAGAAATGTGCCTGAAAACTTTCTTGAATGCAACAACGCACGGGTACACACCAGGTTGAAAAGCGCAGGAATCAATCACAAAACTCAGACAGGCTGTTTTCTCCGAAAACACCAAAAAGAGCCCAGATCTTTCACTTTCAGATTCCCACCTCTTTGATGCCCTCAGAGATGCCACCTTTAGGAAAATGGTTGAAATTTTTGGCAAAAGTTTTAAAGACATGGCTAGATTTCGACTCATACAAGGATGGCACACATGCTTGTTTCTGACTGTACATTAGAGGATGTTTTGGTAAGTAGGTGGATGGCAGGCTATAACAGCTGGTCACTGTCAGAGATGGCACGCATGTACAGAAAGGACATGACTCTGGCAGGGACAAGAGGGGTTTCTCAGTCAGGGTGAGCAGCTCTGCATTGCTAAGGAGTTTGGTGTCCTGGTAGAACATTAGATGGGAACACCAGGATAAGTGCGAGACTGGAGCTTGCCAGGTGCCAACATGTGGTGATCCCTCAAGATATTAGGGTGGGAGGGGGAGTTGTGACCACCCAACTACTTAGATTAGTGCCTTACCCTCCCCTTGAGGAAACACTTCCCAGCATCCAAATGTCACAGGAGGGAAGATGAGGCAGAGCTGTCCTTCTGATACAGCCGACCGCCATGCAGAGCGAGACCCAAACTACAGATGGTTAATAAAGTTGTGTCAGCGCCATTGAAGAAGATCTGAACCATCAGTCTTGTGGTTTTCATTCCATCACCTTAGACACAAAGCCGCACTGTTTTGATTTAAATGTATTTATTTTCTGTTACTATTGTTTGCACAAACAGGTGAGGCTGGAAAGATAATGAAAGGATGTGAGGAGGAGAGCTTCACCACTGCTGGGCCCGCCTTGGGGAGCTTGTTTAAGTGGCCTTAAGTAAGATAATAAGCAGGGACGGTGAAAAGAGAAGACTTTGTCTTCTCACATTAACCGCATCTCTATTTGAGTGGCAATATCTATGAAAATGCTGTTCAGCCTTTAATGAGACTACATTGCCTTAGTGTACCAGTCTAATTGATCCCATATTTTCACAGGGTATAATTACTGAGCTGGCTGGTGTTATATGGCTATTGGAGGTGGAGAAGCGTCTGCACTATCATGCGTCTCCTCTCAATTTATTACTCCGGTGCAGAGACGCAACTGAAACCTCCCAGTATAGGACTATCTGTCATCTCTACACTATCAGTAAAATACACCACCTTCTATATTATGCTACAAGAGCTCCGGCAAATTGCTATTTTTATGGGACATGATAAAGGAAATGCTACCTTATGTTCAAATTTTTTACTGTCGGGTGCTGGAAAATGTAGTGCTGCGCGTGCTAAATTGTGTTTTGCAGCTGCAAAAGCCACCTTGTTTCTTCTGCCATACACCCACCTCAACCTTTTTTCTCCCCCTGATTTGGGTTCTGTAAAAATTATGCAATCTATCTATTCTGCTCCAATATTATGTTAGTCCTTCTTGCACTCAGTTCCCTACTATACTGTATAGGGTTAAGAACCATTTCTGATTGCTATTCCAAACAGCACCTTTGACCAGCCTCAGACAGAGCGCCTCCCCGTCTTGTTGTCAGACTTGAACCGAGGTCCTTCATCGCCAGGCTTCTTTAATCCCACACCTCAGTCCACTGCCTGAAGAGAAGGCTTTAATTGTACCCTGAAATCTTTTTGGGGGAATGAAGTCTTCCAGTCAGTGTCTTTAAAGGTTGTGTGTCTCTCTACACCTCCTTCTGTTTATTTCCTAGAAAGAGAAAAGCCCAAGATCTGACAGATGTGAAAGGCACTATATAATAGATTGATATGAAATGAACTATATTAAAGGCAGATAGACAAGGAAGGTACTACAGTATATTATAGATGGTGAGATGTGAGAAGCAATATATAATAGATAAACAGATAAAAGTGAAAACACCATAGAATAGATGTGAAAAGTGCTTCACAGTAAAATAACACAAAAGGCACTATATAATAATCAGACAGACATGAAAGGTAGTAAATCACAGATGGACAGATTGATTGATATGAAAAGCATTATGTTATACATTTGTGTGAAAGACACTACAGGTATATAATAGATAGATAGATAGATAGATAGATAGATAGATAGATAGATAGATAGATAGATAGATAGATAGATAGATAGATAGGAAAGGCACTATATAAAAGATAGATAGATAGATAGATAGATAGATAGATAGATAGATAGATAGATAGATAGATAGGAAAGGCACTATATAATAGATAGATAGATAGATAGATAGATAGATAGATAGATAGATAGATAGATAGATAGGAAAGGCACTATATAATAGATATATAGATAGATAGATAGATAGATAGGAAAGGCACTATATAATAAATAGATAGATAGATAGATAGATAGATAGATAAATAGATAGATAGATAGATAGATAGATCGGAAAGGCACTATATAATAGATAGATAGATAGATAGATAGATAGATAGATAGATAGATAGATAGATAGATGGATAGATAGATAGATAGATAAGGCACTATATAACACATACAGTACACAATTTTGAAAGGCACTATATGATGGATAAATAGTCTAATAAATAAACAACCCTTGATGCAACAAAAAAGATTTTGGGCAGCCTCCCATATACTTGGAAGTTGGCTGCAGATGCAAAAGTTGAAGAAATAGTCTTAACAGACAAGAGCCCAATAGAGAACTCTACAAAACAAAAGTACAGGCAAGGTGGTTTTAAAGTCAGAGGTAGGAAATGATGTCAATCAGGAGGAACTGGAAATGACATCTGGGGCAAAACCGGAAGTGACATCATGGGAGCCAGGTGAAATTTCACGCATTTGGTCTGCGGAGAGATATGAGAGAGGATTAGTGCACTCTGCCACCCCCTGGTCCAACTGAGAATTACCTTCTTTTGAGCCCTTTAGCTGCCTCCTATGCGCTTGTGTGTGACAACAGATAGATAGATAGATAGATAGATAGATAGATAGATAGATAGATAGATAGATAGATAGATAGATAGATAGATAGATAGATAGATTGATTATAATCACTGATATAAATTAGGGCCAGCAGTATGTAACAGTCACCCCTAGCAGAGAAAGCGAGCTACACTTCACTAAGCAGCTTACGCAGTGGGTGTTGTTCACAAGACCACCTATATTTGATCAATTCCTTCAAAAATTAAAAAAAAAATACTACAAAGAACAGAAATTCCACAAATATGAAAGAATAACCTGGTTGTTATTGATGACACGACAGAAATCATAATGACTTTTAAACATACTCCAGATGCGTTTCCATGATAATATTATTCACACTTAAATCACATAAATATTAAACATGGACTTTTTGCATCTGTGGTGGGCTGGCGCCGTGTCGGGGGTTTGTTCCTGCCTTGCGCCCTGTGCTGGCTGTGATTGGCTCCAGCAGACCCCCGTGACCCAGTGTTAGGATATAGCGGGTTGGACAATGACTGAATGACTAACTGACTTTCTGAATTTTTTTCCTGCGTGACAACAAACATATTTAAAGTCGGCAGCTTTTTAAAGACCCGGTCCTCACAGATTTTTGTTCTACCCCGATGACCCGATTCACTGTCTTAATCAGGCGCTGGAGTTTGACTTTTTCCTGGACGTGCATGTAGCTAACGTTTCAGATTAACCCCAAAGACAGAATGCTCTGCTGATCACTTCAGTAAAACATGTTTGCGTTTGACAATTGTGAATTCACTTGCAAAGCAAGTTTTACACTCAATCTTGCAAAACTTGTATGTGAATTAAAGCTTGCCTGTTTCACTCATCACTACTAATGAGCACATCCCCAGTGTACAATATCAAAATTGCTCCTAACTTGAACGTACCCATTTTGCTACTAAATATTCCAGAGTGGTGGATCAAGAGAGGATAACTCCATCCCAAGGTGTCAAACACCAGGATCATTGCACTAAACTGTGCCATTCAAAAAATCAGAAAGGGGTTGACCTTGACAGGAAAGACCCCATCCAAAGGTGTAGTCATCTGTTTTGTTCTAGACATTTGAAGGAAGACAAGCCCCTCCATCTCATTTCTAAGAGATTAAGAAGGAATCCCTCAAAGCTAAATAAACAGGTGCACCTTAGATAAGGTACCACCTATAATGAATCTATTAGTCACACACACTGTTATGTAACAAGACTTTAACAGAGACTTCGTTTGGTCTTAATAAGGCTTAAAAAGCATCAATACACTGGTTATTCATCTCCATACTGTGTGGCATATTAGCACTTGCAAATATGAGAGCTTCATTTAGTCTGTTTAAGCATCAATTAAGGATTCACAAGCCTAAAACTGGAGTATTGAGACACATAAAATGTCCTACTTAAGCCACCTCAGTTCATTACAAAGTGAAGTTAGGCCACATTGTGCCATATTTCATCGAGAAATAAATAAATAAATAGATGCATCTCTCTAATATATATAAAAAAAAAAAACTTGGGATGAGACTTTTTTCGAGACGTGATCTTCTGAAGAGAGACAGACAGACACTTTCACATCCCGCGAGATGGGCAAGTCACGTCATACTTACAACCTTTGGAAACAAGTCCTGCGATACACATGCAGAGCAGGTTAGAGATAATGGAAGTAGGAAAATTCGAAAGTCTCATAAGAAATGAGAGGAAAGATCACATTAGCGCAAACAAACAGAAAATACTACTCAGTGAAATAACAGAACAGTGAAAAAAGATCGAATAGTGTTTGAGGATATCTGGGGGAGAAGAGAGACAAGGCAGTGAGACAAAAGGACAGCTGCTGTACAGGCTTTTAAACGTTCAAAGCGCCAAATGAGATGCAGATCACGCTGCATGGAAGCAACAGCAGCAAGCCAGCAGCTGATCGAGCAAAGAGGAGGTTAAAAAGACAACTGTTATTTGATTCCCATTGTATCACCATTAAAGAGGGGTTTTGGAGGAGCAACCGCGTCTCCTTAGGGTGCGTTCAGCCCCCCTTTTTACAATAGCGCATAGCGTAGCCGGGAAGGGGTGGCGAATTAAGTGATGCCTCCTAGTAAATAAATAAATGAATAAACTTGAGCCACCTCAGACTATTCCAAAGTGAAGTTACTTTAGTAGGACACACTGCACAAACATGAAAAACCACTTTACTGATATTTTATAATAACAACAACAACAATAATAATAATAAATTACATTTATATAGCATGTCATTAGGACCAAAAGAAGCCTTTGTTAAGGTGTTGTTACATAACAGTATGTGACTAATAGATTAATCATAGGTAATGATAATAATACTAATACTACTAATAATACAGTAATCCCTCGCTATATCGCGCTTCGACTTTCGCGGCTTCACTCCATCGCGGATTTTAAATGTAAGCATATCTAAATATATATCACAGATTTTTCGCTGGTTCGCGGATTTCTGCGGACAATCTGTCTTTTAATTTATGGTACATGCTTCCTCAGTTTGTTGGCCCAGTTGATTTCATACAAGGGACGCTATTGGCGGATGGCTGAGAAGCTACCCAATCAGAGCACGTATTACATATTAAATAAAACTCCTCAATGATATACGATATGCTTCCCTTGTGGTGCTTCCACACTTCAAAGCTCTAACAGCCCGTATTGATTTGTGATTGTTTGCTTTTCTCTGCTCCTGACGGAGGAGATGTGAGCAGAGCGGCTGTTTGCACCGAGGCTGTTTGCTTAGAAGATACGGACGCTCCTCTAAAAAATGCCGAAAGGCTACCTTCACATTGATCCCTTCATTGCGGCCGCTTTAGCACTTTGTTTACTTAAAAGCCCAACAGCCCTATTGATTTTTGATTGTTTGCTTTTCTCTCTCTGACATTCTCTGCTCCTGACGGCACTCCTTTGAAGAGGAAGATATGTTTGCATTCTTTTAATTGTGAGAAAGAACTGCCATCCCTGTCTTGTCATGGAGCACAGTTTAAACGTTTGACTAAAGGGTGTTATTTCATGTCTAGAGGGCTCTAATAAGGTTAAAAAATGTATTTAGAAGGTCGTAAACAGGTTTTCTATGCTCTAACTGTGAAAATATTAGATTTATAAATAAAGATTCCTACTTCGTGGAAATTCATTTATCTGTCTGGAGCGGATTAACCACGATAAACAAGGGTTTACTGTATAACTGTGCGGAGAATATTTATAAACAGTGTGGGAGAGTTTCTAAGGGCTTAAAATATATAAAAATAACCATACAAACATATGGTTTCTACTTTGCCGATTTTCATCTATCGCGGTGGGTTCTGGAACTGTATATATACTGTATATATATCATTGATCCCTTGCTATATCGCGCTTCGTCTTTCGCGGCCTAACTCCATCGCGGATTTTAAATGTAAGCATATCTAAATATATATCACGGATTTTTCGCAGGTTCAGCGATTTCTGCGGACAATGGGTCTTTTAATTTATGGTACATGCTTCCTCAGTTGGTTTGCCCAGTTGATTTCATACAAGGGACACTATTGGCGGATGGCTGAGAAGCCACCCAATCAGACCACGTATTACGTATTAAATAAAACCCCTCAATGATATACGATATGCTTCCCGGTGGTGCTTCGCATACTTAAAAGCCCGAACGGCACGTGCTGATTTTTGATTGTTTGCTTTTCTCTCACTCTCTCTGACATTCTCTGCTCCTGACGGAGGGGCTGTTCGCACACTGACCTAACGGATATGGACGCTCCTCTAAAAAATGCTGGAAGACTACCTTCACATTGCTCCCTGTCTTGCAGCTGCTTTGTCTGGTGGTGCTTTGCATACTTAAAAGCCCAAACAGCACCTATTGATTTTTGATTGTTTGCTTTTCTCTCTCTCTGTCTCTGACATTCTCTGCTCCTGACGTGCACTCCTTTGAAGAGGAAGATATGTTTGCATTCTTTTAATTGTGAGACGGAACTGTGATCTCTGTCTTGTCATGGAGCACAGTTTAAACTTTTGAAAAAGAGACAAATGTTTGTTTGCAGTGTTTTAAAGTCTCTGTCTCTACAACCTCCTGTATTTCTGTACAAATCTGTGACCCAAGCATGTCAATATAAAAATAACAATATAAACGTATGGTTTTTACTACGCGGATTTTTACCTTCATGTCTAGAGGGCTCTAATAATAATAAAAACGTATTTAGAAGGATGTAAACAGGTTTTCTATGGTCTGACTGCAAAAATATTTGATTAACTGTATAAATAATCGCAGTAGAGTCTGGAATGGATTAACCGCAATAAACGACGACCAACTGTATATACAATAAGAATATTCCACCCCCAGTTCTCCTTCCAGAGCTTATAAATAAGTCCGCAGTTCTGTCCCCTGATAATGGCAGGAGAAATGAACAGTTCTAGCAATTGCCGACTCCTAGCAGCAATCAAATCTTCACCATAAAAGATATACAGTCAGTCTTGCGCCATGATACAGAACAGTAAGTTCTACGACAAACTTGATATTCAAAACTAGACTCATGAATCTCTGTACTCCATGAAAACATGAGGTAAAACATTTTCTCAACCATCATTAGGAACCACATGGGTAAGTAATGAATAGTGGAAAAGATTGTTTTGTGGTGAATCTGAGCCGAGATGTTGATCTACTTGCTCGATGTGAAACTTCTGAACTGCTCTAAATAGTAGACGCTGTGAGTAAGTTGCGAACTTGAAGTCAAACTCTGGATCTTTAGGAGCGTTGAAGGGAAAATTCTTTGAGATGTTTGCATATATTGTTCAGATGCTATTTGACCCTTCAAGACCTACCAGCATTGCCTCCTCAAATAGAAACAGGCAGGAGGTGTGGAAAATTGGGTACGTATCTTTGAACAAAATTGTGTTGCTGGAAAGTTATTTTTGAAGTGTTAATTGTTCATAAGATGCAAATACATTCTCTAAGTTTCTTAACCCTGAGCATTTTCCAAAGATGAAATACTGAGTAGATTTGAGAAGGTTGAAAACGATGAGTATCATGTAGAAGAGCAACAGAAAAAAGTT
Source organism: Polypterus senegalus (assembly GCF_016835505.1). Lineage (NCBI taxonomy): Eukaryota > Metazoa > Chordata > Cladistia > Polypteriformes > Polypteridae > Polypterus > Polypterus senegalus. The sequence continues at coordinate 131,910,073 of NC_053168.1, forward strand.
TCCCCTGCCTTAAAGGTTCTCTTGCATTGATTTTATATTCTGAGTGACTGGTGGACTACTGGATTATTGGTGTATTTACTGGGGCACAAAGCAGGGCACATAAAGAAGAAGTACTGCAAAATTGAAATTCAATTGTTGACCAGGCTGGTGTAAATTCATTCATTTGTGCTGATTTTCAAGGCCTTCATATTGTGTTTGCTTGCTGCCCAGTAATACATTTGAAAATTAGGTAGTGCCATGCCACCATCTGCTTCAGGTCTTTGTAGAATTGTCTTTCAGTCATTGTCTTTTCTGTCATCTCGTCAGTTCGTTGGATTTTGTTTTATCAGCAAGTGTTCTGTTCTTGAACTGCAAGATGCATCAATAGGGGTCAGCCATCTTACCCACTAGACAGTCCAGGTCCCAGCTCTGGATAACACTGTGACCCACAGCAAGTGTTGTTTTCTTGAATAACAAGATGCTCCAATAGGGGTCATTCATCATACTGTATCCACCAGCCAGCCATCCATTTCCCAGCTTTGGATCACATTGTGACCCAGAGCAAGTGTTATCAATTGTAAAACATGCATATGAACGATTTCCTGCTCGTCCATTCACCCTCCCGAGACATGACAATGATGTTCAGTTCCAATTGGGGGTGGCAAGTGAGGCAACTGCCCCAGGACCCACGCTTTTGAGGTCCACGTGTCCCATTCGAGCAGATTTGTCAAGTTATATTCTCCAGTATATATATGTATTTAAGATAGTTCTAAGAGGAACCCTTTTAAAATCTCTCTTCAAGGTCATATTACATACATGTACATCTTTACAAACATTCCATAGTCCACCTTCACCATTGCCCGAAAAGGGTCGCCAGTATAATCCCTTCCTAAAATAGGTAGATCCCATTAGTCGCTGGGTTGGCTTCTGTTTTGACTTGGGAACAACCGATGGCGTGTTGCTTAGGACTCACTCGTGTCCGGAGAGCCTACCATCGTTTCTTAGTTGAGTCTTTGGTTCAGTAGGCCGAGTTGAAACAGTGCGGGGAGTGTTTGGTAGTGGAACGTGCAGCAACGTTTATTTACTGGTTTAGCCGTATCGCTCTCGACGCCATGAGCGGAAGAGATCGTGGCACACTTTAACAGATTATATCGTTATATTTTGATAAAGTCTGCATGTTATCTTGCAAAAATCTTATCCTTATCTTATCTTTGCTGAATACCATAATGAGAACATCCGGTGTATGTAACGTGCGCACGTGCGCACGTTTATACACATACTGGTAACAGCGTTTGACGTAACCAGCCCCGCTTGGGGTTGCCCCCCACCAACACACCCCTAAGGCCACCTCTGGTCAGTTCCCACCCTGATCTATCACGAGCGACTCTGAGCAGGTGACACAATTGACAAATAAAACAAACGTGTTAACAATTTTGCCTTAACATGGTGGCAAGCAACAAAATGGTACTCTATAAAATAGTAGTTTGCTGATTAAATTAGAAGGTTTGGCTAAAAATGCCCCATATTGCCTTAAATAATTCTTGCTTTTAATTCCTTTGTTATAAAAACGGAAAAGTTCCACACAAGTCAGTGATGAATGTCTCTGCCTGTAACTCACTTTGTAAAAAGTTCAAACCAAATATGGATTCAGACCGGGTTTCCTGCGCTGAAGTGCACACTGATAAATTAGCCGGCATTAGAGATAAAGCAGGCTGGCTGGAGACGCGCGGAATAACGTGGGAGGTGTTGTGCGCTCCCAGCTTGTGTTCTTTCCTTGTTGGGTGCCTGGCTGCCTCTCCTCCCCTCCTTCAATCTATCTTCCCCGAGACTTCTCTCCGTCTGACAGCTACTGCAGGCCAAAACTGACAGCTTCTCAAATTCCACTGAAGAAACCAAGCATTAATTAAGTCATTGCTGGACTGTAATTTCCTTGAGAAGTAAAAAATTCTCACACAAGAAAAGGTTACAGAGACCTTTTCTGTGTCAAAATTACCATGCTGCATGAATATTAATGCTCTTAATGAAGACAACCTTTGCTTCATCAAGAAGGGTCTGGTGCAGGTGCCAAACGAGAAGCTCGACTCTGTGGATTTTACTAGATGTTGAAAACAGGCACTGTGAAATTTTTTCTTTTTTTTTTTTGCTATTAAAATAAAAAATAAAAAAGTCAACAATTTTCCCCCTACTTTGTGCTTCGCCGTGTCTCGCTTGCTGTTTTTGTATTTGTTTTTGTTGCTACTCCCATAAATTAAGCTTTTACCCACCCAGCCTGCGCATTTCAGCTTCAGCATATGCATTACCGATTAACACAAAAGAGAGAGGGCTTTTAAAAAGTGGTGGTTTGCGGCTTTTAATTTGGATCTATCCGAGGTGCTGAGGAAATTTGTTTGCCATGAAATCCTCTCCGTAGCTGCCAAAGAACAATGGAAGAGGAGGCTGCGGAGAGGAACACAATTATTTTACTGTACTGCCGTACGTGCAAACATCTCTAATAATATGTGCTTGGTGCCCATGAAAGAAAAGAAGAAAAGCCGGCATTTAGACCTTCGTTGTTTCAGGAGATGAGCCTTTGGGGAGTGCAGGGTCAGCACAGCAGAGTGGATCATGAGAACACGGAGTCACGCGTTACGGCCACCTTGGACAGCCAGCTCTTTTGTTTGGAGGAGATTGCTGTGAATTCTTGATAGTAGATGGATTTAAACAAACAAAAAAAATAAATATATAAATAAAATATCAGCCTGCTTTGTTAAATATTTCAAAAGGCGTTTTGGAAGTTAACGGTCAGCATGTTTTCAAGGAGGTCACTTTCTACTTTTTATTTTAACAGTTTAAACAAATCCAAGCCTTTCCCTTGGATTATCCCATAAAATGCTACAGAGTTCAAGGTGCCAGCCAGTCTGTGGCGGGGTGTTATGTCTTAGAATGGAGTCCCATCAGAGATATTTGGGGCTGAGTGTGTAACAAAATGACAGGCATGGGCTGGCGTCCCAAACAGGAGAGGATATGATTTATTACCTGGCTGGGAGGCCAATGTCATTGAGGAACAGGGGAAGACATTTTATTATTCAGAGCAGTGGCTCCCCAATACAGTAGGTGGCAGCACACCCAGGCTGGGATTCCCAAACGGATACCCTAAGGGCGTAATGGGAGTTGTAGTTCAATTTGGCAGCTCGGTTGGGTTCTGTGGGGTCTGTCAGGGGGAGCTATTGGGGATTAGTAATCTCTACGTTCTAAGACTTGATTGACCTGGAAGTACTTCCATCGGGCTATGACCCAGCACTAGAAGTATTCCTGGGTCCAAGATAAATGGAGTCACTCTGTCACACACACTCACCTGGAAGAGAGGCAGAAGAGACACCATTTATACTTGTGGTGTTCTAAACTGATAAAGAATCCTGTTGCAAGGTAACTGTTAATAATAAAACTTTATGTTTTCACTGAGGACTTGTGTCTGTGTGGTTGTGTTTGGAGTTTGGGGTGCTGCAGCGCCTCCTACTGGTCACAACTGTCAACCTGGCCACATGTTTTTAGCTCTCAGTCACAGTATATGCAGGACATGCAAAATCTCTGTCTATCTTATATATAAATGTCCACGCGTGGAAGTGTGTGTGTCTGTCCGGCCTGGAGTCGGGGTAAGCGCACAAGGCAAGGCCAGCACGTCAGCAAAGCGAAACCTCTGAAGAAAGACAAAGTCGCTTAGCTGCTAACATCGGCAACACGGTATCCATTTTGGTTTTCCTCCCGCCGCTAAGGTGAGCACATCGGCAAAATGAAACCTCCCAGGAAGGAGATGCCCAGAGTAGTTTCTTGCAATTACCTGACATCTCTACATTTTTTTTTTTTTCTGAGGATTTCGATAGTTTCTAGGACCCCGGGCTTTTTACAGTACAGGCTTACACAACTAATGTAACGTAATATTTTTGATATAATCTATATATACACTACCATTTAAATGATAGATAGATAGATAGATAGATAGATAGATAGATAGATAGATAGATAGATAGATACTTTATTAATCCCAAGGGGAAATTCACATACTTCAGCAGCAGCATACTGATAAGAAACAATTTTAAATTAAAGAGTGATAACAATACAGGTATAACAGACAATAACTTTGTATAATGTTAACGTTTACCCCCCTGAGTGGAATTGAAGAGTCACATAGTGTGGGGTCTCCTCAGTCTGTCAGTGGAGCAGGATGGTGACAGCATTCTGTCCACTGCAGTGGATTCTCCATGACTGACAGGAGTCTGCTCAGCGCCCGTTGCTCTGCCACAGATGTCAAACTGTTCAGCTCCGTGGCTACAATAGAGCCTGCCTTCCTCACCAGTTTGTTCAGGCGTGAGGTGTCCCTTTTCTTTATGCTGCCTCCCCAGCACACCACCGCGTAGAAGAGGGCACTCGCCACAACCGTCTGATAGAAAATCTACAGCAACTTATTGCAGATGTTGAAGGACGCCAGCCTTCTAATGAAGTATAGTTGGCTCTGTCCTCTCTTACACAGAGCATCAGTATTGGCAGTCCAGTCCAATTTATCATCCAGCTGCACTCCCAGGTATTTATAGGTCTGTACCCTCTGCACAGTCACCTCTGATGATCACGGGGTCCATGAGGGGCCTGGGCCTCCTAAAATCCACCACCAGCTCCTTTATTTTGCTGGTGTTCAGGTGTAGGTGGTTTGAGTCGCACCATTTAACAAAGTCCTTGATTAGGTTCCTACACTCCTCCTCCTGTGTAGTCTTGATGCAGCCCACGATAGCAGTGACGTCAGCGAACTTTTGCACGTGGCAGGACTCTGAGTTGTATTGGAAGTCCGATGTATGTTGGCTGAACAGGACTGGAGAAAGTAGAGTTCCCTGCGGCACTCCTGTGTTGCTGACTGCAATGTCAGACCTGCAGTTCCCAAGACGCACATACTGAGGTCTGTTGGAGGTCATAAAGAAATTTTCATATTTTTGATAGTAATTGACGCCTTTAATTATCAAGTGTGGCTGAGTGCAGGGATGACAGGTCACACACGGTGGTGTCATCCCATTGAAATAGTCGAAAGATTCAACGAAAAGAAATACCCTTAGGCGCAATGCAAAATAAGGTCTATCACAAAATGAGGGTCTATCATAGGAGCTCCGTCCTCTGGTTTCAAAAAGACGCCTCCTTCTGGGCAGCTGGGTTTCTTATAACTGGTGAAAGGAAAAGGGCGGGGCTAAGTGTACCTCACTGGGCGGTTCAAAGAATAAGAAGGTTCTGGGTGATTGGTTCAAAACATTGGTTGACTATCATGTACCCAGTAAGACTTGACAGATGTCAGGCATAAAGGAACTGAAGAAGTATTGAAAAGTATTGTAAGGGACAAAGAATATACCAGAAATGAGACTTAAACTAGATTTGTTTTATGTGTGTTGTGGCAGATGGGACGCCCCTGTAATGGAAGGACCGAGGGTGAGGGCATTTTCAGGGCAATACCTCCCCTGGACCACTCAGAGGGTAAACCACCTGGCTCACAGCAGGGCCACTGGTTTGGAACTTAGAAACTCGACCTTGCTGGGGTCCGTGGCTACCACCAGGAGCCACCTGGACAGTTCCTGATCCCTGGGTTGTAGCACTCCCTCCACACCTGGAAGTGCTGCCAGAAGAAGATCTGGGAGCACCTGGAGCACTTCCCTCTGCCCTATAAAAAGGGGTCGCCTCACTCTATTCGAGGAGCCAAAGTCGGGAGGAAGGAAGACGAAGCTTGCAGGGAGAGGAGTGAAGGAGGTAGAGGAAGAGAAGAAGAAGAAGAAGAAGAAGAAGAAGAAGAAGAAGAAGAAGAAGAAGAAGAAGGGACTGTGCTTGCTTATTGGCGCTATAATGACTGTGCTGTGAGTGTGGGGAACGGGGGAAAGCATCGCCCACACAGAAAAGTGGAAAATAAAAGTGTGTGTGCTGGAGAGCAATTGTGTCTGCCTATCTGTGTCAGGTAGGGTGGCTGGTACACCCCCTGGTGGTCCACAGTGTGTAAGCTAATGAAACAATCAGATGAATGGGTGTGTAAACTAATGAACCAATCAGAGTAAATGTCAGGTGATGTGTTGGCATTAATTCAGCACTGTTATGTAAATTCATTTGATTATAAATAGAGTTCTCTGCTCTTATTCTTTAACCATTTTGTGACAACCTCTGCTCAGGGCACTGTCCCTTTGTAGATTGCTATATCAGGAATGCTCCATCCATCCATTATTCAACCCACTATTTCCGAACTACAGGGTCACGGGGGTCTGCTGGAGCCAATCCCAGCCAACACAGGGTGCAAGGCAGGAAACAAACCCCGGGCAGGGCGCCAGCCTACCGCAGGGAATGTTCCTTCTTCAAAAATGAAAAGCGCAATGAACAAATTTCTTTCTACCTGGTTCCTGATTCAAAGAGGTCCTAATAGAGGACAAGATTTCTTTCTTTATTATACTTCTTTTTTAATTCTACCACACTAGTGTCAAAGTTGTCATCCTATGACAGTGCCACGTATTAAAGTCTCTGAGCTCTTCGGTGTTGACCCATTCTGCTTGTCAATGGAGATTAGAAGATTAGACGAGAACGGGCCATTCAGCCCAACAAAGCTCGCCAGTCCTATCCACTTAATTCTTCTAAAAAACATCAAGTCGAGTTTTGAAAGTCCCTAAAGTCTGAATGTCTACCAGACTACTTGGTCTCTTGTTCCCAGTGTCTATGGTTCTCTGTGTAAGGATAAACTTCCTAATGTTTGTGTGAAATTTACCCAGTTTATTAAGTTTCCAACTGTGTCCACCTGATGAACTCATTTTAAAGTCACCATCTCGATCCACTGGACTAATTCCCTTCATCATTTTAAACACTTCAATCAGGTCACCACTTAATCTTCTTTTGTTTAAACTGTAAAGGCTCAGCTTTTTTAATCTTTCCTCATAATTCAACCCCTGTAGCCCTGAGTCAGCCTAGTCGCTCTTCACTGGACTTTTTCCAGTGCTGCTATTTCCTTTTTGTAGCCTGGAGACTAAAACTGCACACAGGACTCCAGATGAGGCCTCACCAGTGTGACCATTACACGACTATGTGCTTGATTTGATGAACTCAATCATTTGGAGTGATGTCCACATACTTTTGGCCATAAAGTGTATCACGTCAGTTATGTGCCAGTTTAAAGACTGGCGCAGTGGAACCATAATGATCTGAGTCTGACAATTCCTTTGTATGTTTGCGTTCATTTTGTTTTCTTGTCCTTAGGCATGAATTGGTTTTGACGATCTCTTTCTTTGCTTACAATCCCTTGGCCTTTATAATGACTCCTCTTCTGCTCATTTGCATCTTGGTGCCACCATTTATTTATTATTTTTTTTTATACTTTATTTCGCCTTATAGAATTTCTTGTATTAGGAATTTGTTAGTTTTCACATACCCCTTGGGGTCAGAGCGCAGGGTCAACCGTTGTACAGCACCCCTGGAGCAATTACAGGTTAAGGGTCTTGCTCAAGGGCCCTGCAGAGTAGGATCTCTTTTGGCAGTGACGGGGATTCGAACTGGCAACCTTCAGGATACCAGCTCTCCTTAGCCTCAGAGCCATCACTCCAATTTAACAAAGTTCTCATAGTAATGTATTCAGTATCCATCCATTATCCAACCCACTATATCCTAACTACAGGGTCACATGGGTCTGCTCAGGCCAATCCCAGCCAACACAGGGTGCAAGGCAGGAAACAAACCCCGGGCAGGGTGTCAGCCCACCAAAGGGCACCCGAAGGAAACCCACGCAGGCACGGGGAGAACATGCAAACTCCACGCAGGGAGGACCCGGGAAGCGAACCGAGGTCTCCTTACTGTGAGGCAGCAGTGCTACCACTGTGCCACCGTGCCACCCTGTATGCAGTATAAATCAGATTTACATTTATAACATCAAAACAAAAACTTCACATTTCAAAGGACCCATTGTACATCTTTTACAGATACTTAGTAGTCTTGATAGAAAATAAAAGTCTAAGATGTGGAAAGAACAGAGCACTTTGAGAAGTGAAGGCCTCCCTGTTTAAACATTTACTAATAAGGCTCCCCATGGTCATCGTTCTTCTCTGATAATTAGAGCCTGTCAAATAAATAAAAATAGCTTCTGTCTGTCAAGAATGAGAACCCTACAGACCTGAAGCCTTAACGATGTGTGTCTGACTCGCTCTTTCTATCTGTTAATGCCACATGTGGAGGAGCCATAAAGTCAAGTTCTGTATATGCTGCAGATCACATTATAAGAGCTGAGTCCACGTTAAGATGACCTTAAGGTTATCCATCTATCTAGTGCTACATACATCCAGCTACGTATCAGTGGAGTCAGTGTTAACACTGGCGATGACCTTGGCTGGGACAACAGTCCACTACAGGACACACACGTACGTCAACTAGTGACAGGCATTTTGATTCACTTTACTAATTCAGTTCTTTCAGACTATCTGAATTACTGAGTCTTTTCATTTGATTCTTTTGATTCATCGTTAGTAAAAGACAAAACCTTTCATCCCCTTTGAATGAATTACAAATTATCATTAATTTAAATATAATAACCTAGCTGTGCTACTCATTTAAGATGTCTTGAGATCTAAGTGATCAATGTAGACCTCAGCATTAGAATTTGCAGCATGTATTGGAATGTATTTTGTAATGCATATAATAATAAATATCTTTCTAACAAATGGTGTATCAGAAACATTTGGAGTAACAAAATCCATCCATCCATTATCCAATCCACTATATCCTAACTACAGGGTCATGGGGGTCTGCTGGGGCCAATCCCAGCCAACACAGGGTGCAAGGCAGGAAACAAATCCTGGGCGGGGTGCCAGCACACTGCAGAATTAACAAAATGCATTACTAAAAATGTTTGTGATTCGCCATCTGTTGGAGTGAAAAGTGCAATGCATATGTCTCAAATATGTGCAATTTGAAATGAGATTTGGCATAGCAGTGTAAATGTTTGTGATGCGCCATCAATAGGAATGAAAAATGCAATGAGTTTTATTACTACAAATTTTTGTATTGCACCACATGTTGGAATAACAGAGACATAGCAAGATACCCAGATACACAAACACCTATCATTTTATTAATGTGGATGATTCATATTTATTAAATTATACCTTAAACATACTGTTATTTCATATTGAATAATATTAACCTCTTTGAAAGCACAGAGCATGACAATATAGTGAAAATGCATAATTAAAGTAAGAGTATAAAGTTTCAAAATCATAAATGAAAAAGAATTGTGTAACTCATTCTCAGCGAATGATTCAGTGGTTCACTTCACAAATCAAATAAATGAGATTCATGTGACTCATTTGCAAATCAAATAGAAGAGAATCATGTGACTTATTTTCGGGTTATGATTCAGTGATTCATTTTGCAAATTAAATAATAGCCGAGAACCATTTGACTCATTCGCTAATCGTGCGACTTATTCTTGGGTAATGATTCAGCCATTCATTTTGAGAAGTAAATAAAGAGAAATCATGTGACTCATTTGTGAATCATATGAACACGAATCGTGTCACTTGCTCTCAGCTAATGATTTAGTGATTCATTTCACAAATCAGACAAATGAGAATTGTATGACTTGTTTTCAAGGCAGTGATTTTTGTAATTAATGTCACAAATCAAATGAATGAGAATTGTGTGACTCGCTGTTAGATAATGATTTAACGATTCATTTCTCAAATCAGACAAATGAGAATCATGTGACTTCTTTTCAGGCAATGATTTAGTAATTAATTTAGGAAATCAGATGAATGAAAATCATGTGACTCATTCTCAGGTAATGATATAGTGATTAATTTCATAAATCAGATAAATGAGAATCATGTGACTTGTTTGTGAATCAGATGAACGAGAATCGTGTAACTCGTTTTCAGGTAATGATTTAGTGATTCATTTCATAAATCAGATAAATGAGAATCATGTGACTTGTTTGTGAATCAGGTGAACGAGAATCGTGCGACTCGTTTTCAGGTAATGATTTAGTGATTAATTTCATAAATCAGATAAATGAGAATCATGTGACTTGTTTGTGAATCAGGTGAGCGAGAATCGTGTGACTCGTTTTCAGGTAATGATTTAGTGATTCATTTCATAAATCAGATAAATAAATCAGGTTATATATTCTATTTAAAACAATTTTAATAATAAATTGCATGGAATAAACAATTAAAAAATCCTAATATAAATGAGTTATTATTGTATTGTAGATGTATGATGGACAAGAGAATGATCAATATCAGCGTTCTTGTTTGCCAATAATGACCTAACTAGAAATTCTCATAAGTGAAGTGAATGAGAATCACGAGTCAGATGGGTGGTACCTACACACGTGTTTTTAACATCCAAACAGAAGAGGCTAATGGCATCACACTTGTGTTTTAAATATTTAAACTAAAGAGGCTGACGACATCATGCATACGCTTTTCACTCTCGTTGAGCTCTACTGAATTGATTTGTGTGTGCACATGAATTGATTCCCATGATTCACTGAAAAAAGTCTTTCAAAAAGAGCGAATCATTTGCAAATCGCCCATCACTAATATCAACACTGATTTGACCAGGCCCGTTTAGAGCCAGCCTTCAGGAAAATATGACTATCTTAGGGGTGTGAGAGGACATCGGTGATTCCAGAGAAAATTCACTTGGACTTGGGGGTTAAGCCTGTAAAGCCAACGTAGACATTGACCATGGTAAGAATCTAATCCTGGACCCTGGAGCCATGAAAAGGCAGGGCAAACAGATGGGCTGCCTACCCGATGAGTATGTCAGTTCTGATGTGTGGGTTAATTCTGTACAAAGTGCCCTCCTGTCCCTCCAAGACATCATGTAGCTGCCACTTTGGGATGTAAGAAGGGTGCCCTCTGCTGGAATCTCCTCCCTGCTTTGCGGGCAATAGGTGCAACACCCCATAGCAAAGTCAAGAAGTATGGTGACTGGGAAAGCTTCAGGACAAAGAAAAAGACTGAAGATCAATGCAGCCTATGCAGAAAGAATTTTTAAGTTCATGTAGTGCAATATAACACAATCAGCGTATTCAGCTGGTCCCGGCACAGAACATTTCCACAGCGGTTTTTCATCATAATAGATAAATTGTAGATGAGAAGCCCATTAGGGCGTGTTAGTGATAGAATACTGCTAACATGAAACCACAAGCCTTCAGATGGCCACGGAACAATTTCACACCTCCGTCTGAACAGAGAGCAGATTTCCAGAGTAGTCCCTTAATAAAAGAGCCCCAGCAGTAGCACAGCAGCTCCTCAGTGGCTAAAACGGGAAGAAGTGGCTTAATGTTGACGTAAACGACAGTTACCCTACCGCACACGGCTGAATTATACTTGACCCATTACACACAAGCAAAAGGGAATTGAGATAGATCTCCTTGATATCTGAGATCTCTCTTTATTTCCACTTGGAAGCCTGCAGTTCTAAATGCATTAGTCCCCCTTGACAGATTTAAAATAATATCCTGTATGCAGCCACCCTGTTCTGTAATCCTAAAATTCAGGGTCTTTACAGCAGCTGCCACACCAGGTACATAGTTCTAACGATGAAAAGGTTTATCTGAAGGACACAAAAGGTACTTCCCCATTCCACCCTTTTCTTGTGCTTTCATGCTGTCATATTCTTCTCATTAATTCTGACCTGTCATATGGGCCCCTGCAGTATCTCAGTGTAAGGTGACAGGTTTCCAATGAGTGACAAAGGCTCTTTAGGTGATACAGAAGATCTTTCATGGTGTGAGTTTTGTAAAGTGCCCCTCAAATGTCACTTTTTAACTCAATACTTTTGACACACTGGGAGGCCTTTTTATGCTTACTCAAATGGAGTAGCAAACTTTTATTTGTAATTAGACGTTTAATTAGGAAGTCCTTGAATTTTGCCATTTTTTCATCCTCTTTATTAGATAAATATATACTTTAAGAGAAGCTACAAATGTCTTCAGATTTATAATGTCATATGATGTATCATTTATCTAAAAGTATATTTGAAATAAAACAGGCTTCAGAATTGTATGTGTATATTTATAAAGTCATATCCACACACAACTATACCGAACACAGAAATGCATTGTACACACACATCTCCCTACATATAATATGTGTCAGGATCTATCTATCTATCTATCTATCTATCTATCTATCTATCTATCTATCTATCTATCTATTATATAGTGCCTTTAATATCTATATATCTATCTATCTATCTATCTATCTATCTATCTATCTATCTATCTATCTATCTATCTATCTATTATATAGTGCCTTTAATATCTATCTATCTATCTATCTATCTATCTATTATATAGTGCCTTTAATATCTATCTATCTATCTATCTATCTATCTATCTATCTATCTATCTATCTATCTATCTATCTATCTATCTATCTATTATATAGTGCCTTTCATATCTATCTATCTATACTTGTAGATATATAGACAGAGTATATAATAATGCAAATACACACACATTGTATGAGTGGCCAGACAGGCCAGTATGATGAATCTGCATACATAAAATGAAATTCGCTACTAAACTTTAAACATGCAGTTAGGAGGCAAGGTTTGTGAATCCCTTGGAATTTTCTGGATCACTGATTTCTGTGATTTGGAGTTTTTAATCATGATAAAAGTAGTGTGAAATAAGCTACAAAGCAGGCCAGGACCTTTACCAGTCTGTCCAGAAGAGGGTCTCCCCGTGTCAGTTTGCTCCAACTACCACCTACAGGCTTCAGAGTAAGCAGGCCCAAAAATGGGGATCTGGCTTTTTAAAGTTTGAAATGCAATGAAAGGACCAAAATATACCAAAATGTTGTGCAAGTGAGAGAAAACCATACAACTCTGGCTTGTAGAGACCATACAATCTGGAATCTTTATAAATGGATGTATTAATAAAATTAGGAAAACAGGTAAAAAGGTAAAAATAAGGCAAACAAGGATTTGATCTCTTAGATTACAACTTTGATTTTTAACTTAGTTGTAAAGTTCTGATTCAGTTAATTTTTTGGATCTTTGGTGTCTCTATGAGGTCCTCTAGATGGCTGGGTGATATATGACATATTGTATTTAGCACATAGTATACTGTTAATGCTGCTCTTTTGCTTGTCCATCCAGATATCACAGTGAAAAATGGGAACAGCTTACCAACAACATCATGACTCCCTGATGAGATTCCCAGTGTTTTTCTTTCCTTTCTCCCATCTCCCTGTTTTCTATGTCCTACTACACCCCTTTGGGATTGATGGTGATAAACAGGAAGGACCCAAACTTGAACAGCTACAACCAAACCCCCCATAGAGAATCGTATCCTGGAGGAATTGCTTCCGAGAAACTCAGAGGAATAGGCTGCAGTCTTATTAAAAAAATAAAGATGTTTTGAACTGGGACATTTACTAAATGAAATGGTAGGAAACATTTATCACAAAGACAGTATCATTAGACTACTGTTGGTTTAGTTCAATCCAATGAACATTTTTAGAAACAATACAGATGGTTTTATTATTATTATTTTTTTAATTATAGAACATATTTAAAATTATATACTACACATAGTGGTTTTTTTTTGTTGAATAATTGTTTTTAGTATATGTTCAAAAATTTGTTTTCATTTCAGAATCTTCTGCTTTATATGAGCAGGAGATTCCTAGTGGACTGGAAAGTGATAGTTTTATTCCTAATAATTTCTCTACTTATATAGGGTACCATAGTTTGTGTATGAAGTGTTTTGGTTTGCATTGCGTGTTAGGCCTTTACAATAAAAGCATTTGTGTTCAAAAACATGAAGAGAATTACTGAAATGGTTAAGTAAATAAAAGACAAGAATGTACTAGGAGACGATTAAGAGATCAGCGGATATCCCGTAAACTACAAAACTGGACAGTTGTGACATACCCAGAGATTTCAAGGGTAATAGCGGAACCTTAGAGATATATAAAGAACAAGAGTATAACGGAAAAGACTTTTATTTAGATAAGTTATTTGGGGGTAAGCCAGCGAGCCAATCAGAGTAAATGCATGAATTAATCAGCACTGTTATGTAAATTCAGTTCTTTATAAAACAGATCCCCCCACCACCTTTTCTTTGACCATTCTGTAACAGACTTGTAGCGGTGCGACATAGTTAGTGTTTAAATGTCAGTTCTGTGTGTGTCTCGTTTCATTGTCCCATTGACTGCGTGTATGTGTATCAGTTAATGTTGTCCCCGTAAAGGAGGACGGATGATGGGAGGAGTTCACAACCACTAATCTGGAAAGCACCTGTGTGTCAAATCAATCAATTACTGCCATCACGGATTATTTAAGGAGAAGAGAAGGAGACGAATGGAAACTAGCACGAGAGAGAGAGAGAAAGAGGAGAACCAATACCGCATTCACGACTACAACTTGCTTGCCGATTCATTTTCATTGCGCTTTGATCCAGTTTGTTTTTCATTCATCCGGACTGCCTTTCAACCTGCTTGCCGCTGAAGACCCCGGGGTCGAATCATCATTCGCCACACGCCGAGGAATCACGGTGAGGTTGTTCCAAACGCCGGGAAATACAAACGCTACAATTGCCGCTAATCAGTATCCGTATTCAGGACATTTATTCACGTTAGGACTCAAGTTCACGATCATTCTGTTTGCTAGTCATTTGTCATTTGTGTGGTGTGTGTTATATGTTACGTGGACAAGGGAGGGGATTTGTATATATATTTTCGGTGTTGCTTTGGGTTTGTTGGGGTGGAGGAATAATTGGGTGTGCATTTGTCTTGTGGCGTGTCTTGTCTCATTTAATACATTTATTCCTGTTTAATTTTACATTCTGCCTACTGTGTCTTTGCATTTCAAACCGTCGATTGTGGGGAAAGTTTATCTGTGTAGGAGTACGGCTTGACAGGAAAGGTTTCTCAGTAAATTATCCAGGCCACAGGTCTTGGAGGTGTAGCTGCCGGCTGGGAATAAGGGGTCGGCCGTTACAGACTGCTGTGACGAATGCTCCCAAAGACTAAATTAAAGATGAAATAGAAAAGCTTTCTCCTGCCTGGTTCCTGACTCAAAGAGGTTTTAGCAGACTTGTCCTAGTAGAGGATAAGTTTCTTTTTCCAATTAGTATGTTCATTTCTTCCACTATACCTCACTAGGCCAAATCATCCAGTCCCATGGTTTCTCATATCATGCCATGTTGTTGATACACAGCTTGTACCTGCTGTGCCCTGTTAATATCAGCGAGAATCTCCGCACATCTCACTGATATTGCAACCTGAATGAAGGAGCACCAAGTGCTGGTGGTAAGTTATTTTGCACCCTAGGCCACTCTTAGTGTAGCAGCCGACTGTTCGGTAGCTAACCCATGCAGCTGGGTTTTTCCCTCCCTTATGATCTGCACCCTAGGCAAATGTTTAATTTGCTTTAATGGTGGTGCCAGCCCTGAGAGCACCATCTCCAGCTCTATCTGGCAAAGAAGGACCTTCTTGTTATCCCAGATTGTCTGTCTACTCAACACTCTGTCTTTGTTCAGCTCGGCTCCCCACCTGTCAAGTCATCAGTCAGTCTTGGGGTGGTGATCGATGACCACTTGTCTTTAGCTGACCATCTCGCAACTGTTTCTCAGTTTTGCACATTCATAATATCCAGATGATCAGACCAGATCTGATGGAGTATGCAGCACAACTCCTGGTCCAGTTTTTGGTCTTGTTGTGTCCGGATTATTGCAACTCTCTTCTGGTGCGAAACATGGGCATTTGCTACCAAGCAAACATATCTAGTGTTTAACTTCTTTTCAGGTCACTATGTTGGCTCTTTGAAAAATCTTTCATGCTTGCCCACAGAGTAATCACTGGTCACTGTAAATTAGGGGTCTGAAACTCCAGTCCTGGAGGGCCGCAGTGGCTGCAGGTTTTCATTCTTACTATCCTCCTAATTAGTGACCGGTTTTTGCTGCTATTTAACTTCTTGTCCCTTCATTTTGATTAGCTTGACTTAGGCCTCTTAGTTGTTTCTTTTTCCGTAATTATCAGCCAGACAACAATGAGACACAAAGCATGAGCATCTCACCTGTGCCCATCACACAATATCTGAAAATAAAGAAAGGTGAAGGTCTCAGTAAGGCTGATCTATCAGCTCCATAAAACATTTTGACTGTATTCTTAGAAAAAAGTTTTGGAAATGTCTGTTGTGGCAGAATGAGAGCAGCAAAGCTAACGGGTTTAATTAACAGTAAGAATCAGCTTCTCATTAAGAAACTGGTTGGAGTGAAACTGGCTGGAGTTTGAAGCCCCAGTTTAGCTGTTAATCTGTTGGCTCGTTTCACGTCTCATTTCTGCTTGGTTGCCATTTAATGAAGAAAAAGAATCAACTCAGAGGACTGAATCCTTCAAAACAGGCCTATTGAAGTGAATGTAAAAGGAGTTAATTAGCAGTGAAAACTCCTCGCTGATTAGGAAAAGGGTTAGAATGAAAACCTGCAGCCACTGTGGCCCTCCAGGACTGGAGTTTGAGTCCGCTGTTGTAAGGTCTTATGGTCTTTATGGTGTCTGGTGATGCCACCTCGGAATGCCATCAAAACTCAATCCAGACTCTTTTCATGCTGGTGTGTTTGTGGAGTGAGCTGCCCACCTACATTCGAAATGCTGACTCCCTCGATGGGTTTAGGAAAACTTTGAAGACACTACTTTGGTGGATTTCCTTTTTTTGATATCACGGAGAGGTTATGGTACACCATACAACCCTGGGCAGACTACTAATGCTGTACTGTTTATAACTCTATGCAGAAGGTAAGGGGCCTGCTTTGCGTGTTGAGTCCTGTCTAATTCCCACCTATGGCTGTTATTTCGCCTCACCCACCCCAGCACCGCAGGGCTCTCCCACGGGCATTGATGCCATACATGTGAAGTCTTCAGAGGGGCAGCCTGTTCTGTCTCGTGGGTACTTCCCTGTTGAGGCACATCATGCTTTGGGGCTAAAGTAGCGAAGTGCCTGAACTCTCGGAGGAATATGACCTTCAGCTTGAGAGGCTGTGCTGGAAATTTCAGACTAATTTTATCATATTTTTACCACCAGGGATAGCTTAGTTCACTTTCTCGAAGAAAAGAAAATGGACAGGGTCACAAAGAGTTGTTTTAATTTAAATTACTTGAGCATTCACAAAGTTTCAGCTTAATATATCGGCAAAGGAAGAATCTACTGCTTTCAGAATGGTAAAGATATACGGAAGACTTGGCATCTTAATCTTTTCCAATTTGGGTGTTCCAAATAAATATTAATGAGTTGATTGTCATGGGTGGTCTGCTCAAGGGACAGAACTGGAACCCAGGAGAGTGAAGAAGTGAAGTTAAGGCAGTGAAGTGGAACTTAGCGGAGCATAGGAGTGTTACTAGGAGGGTATAATCAGTTTTGGAAATGAAATTTATTTTACTCCTCATGAATAAGTGTGAATTAATGTGAGTCCGTGTGGCCTACAATGAGCTGTTGCTCTCATCTGTATACAAGGCTTTGAAAAGTTTTTGGCTTCTCTCTACAGCAAATTGAATGAAGAAATGTTAAAAATGGATGACAAATGAAGATGAATAATGAACAAAAATGGATGACAAATAAAGACCTCCCAACCGCCACATCCTTTCCTATGATTATCTTCTGTATGAAATCTACATTATCTCACTTTGTCTGCTGGTATAAGTTGTAGAACAATGAGTCTCAACACACTGGAAAGGTTTGGGGCAGCCACCCGTATATTGTCCCAAGCTGCAAAAAGGGTTTGTAAGTAAGCACTGATGTGCATAGATTGAGCTCCAGACTGAACGGAACTGGTGGTGGAGAAGATGGCGGCTTTAAAGGGTGAGACCAGAAGTGATGTCTTCTGAGGCCGGAGACTGGAAGTGACGCCGTTGTGATGTGAAATTTTGCATACACGTTAAGTATTTTATATGTCTTTATTTGTAACTTAGGCAAAGCGATGTAATATTAGTGTTACATTAGTCAGAAGCATTCCTGTTTACCCCCTTTTAGGAATGAGCCTCTTTGTAATTTTAGAGCAGGGTTTGGGTGAAGTGCCTAAAACAAGTTTGGCTAATATTTATCTGCCGAAGACTCTCAGTCAACACCCACAGGAAAGCCAGGCTGCGTAACTACCAAGCTTTACCTTAACATATGGTTTTGGGGGCAGATGTGAAGGTATTCTGTCCCCCCATTGGTCTGAAGTATGGCTGTTTGGAACTGGCTTGTATCAAAAGCCTTTAAGTATCATGACGTCCTATTGGCTGTAGGGGTTGGACAGAAAAATCTATAAATTTGCTTGCTTTACCTAACCCATTCTCTCTCTTACCAAACTGATGAAAGGCCATCACACACCATGAACTGAAAAGGACAACACAATGAAGAGCACAGCTCAGCAGCCATATTGAGACAGGCATGTGGCCTGTTCTGAAGAAAGCTGACCACCATGTGAGATACAGGCCGGACACAGACAGGTAGACATCGTTGATTGCACCACAACACATTTATTTACAAGACTGTGACACACACAACCCAGTGCCGCAGCACCAATCACCCACAAGTCCAGGCCCTTACACAATGCCTCTCTTCTGGCCCACCTTCACTCCTCTCCTCCGAACTCTGTCCTCTTCAACTCGACTCCAGTCATCGAATGGAGGGAGGCGGCCTCTTTTATCCCCACCCGCTCCAGGTGCCTCCTGATAATCTTCCGCTGGCACTCCCCAGTGTGACGTAAGTACCGGCTGCACACCTGGAAGCACTCCGGGTGTCCCTCGTCTTCTTCCCCCCAGCACTTGCGGGTGTGGTGGAAGTGCTGAGGGCCAGGGCTCCTCGGGCATTGGAGTGCACCCTGGCAGTGACCACGGGCCCCTGTAGGGTTGAGCTTCTATGCTTTGTTCCAGTGGTCCCCAAAGCCACCAGGCACAAGCCCTCCTCCGGTCCTCCTGGGTGTCCCAGCTGGGTAGTACCCCCAGCCACTCACCACAACCAATGATGCCTTAACTAGAGACATTTTAAGTAACTAATAAGTCTGTGTGCCACCTGAAACTGCGCATCTACATATATCAGATTGTATGGTTGCCAGTATTCAAATGTACTTTGCACATTGTTATTATTTAAGAATATTATCAATAATACTTTATTTAAAGTGTAACTTAACTCCTGCTTGTCTTTTACTACACCTAATTGCCTGAGGTTATAGATGTAGAGGGGAAGGTGGGGAGAAGTTATATGGTACAATACCTTATAAACAGTGGTAAGTCTGTGAGATCTGAGGCCTTCTGACAAAGGCTAGATATTAATAATACAAAATTGGAAAGAAGAGTCATATATTACTGTACCAAGACAAAACAGACATCTTTCTTGGCACCCAAACTGGAAGTGATATCTTTCTTGGTGCCTGAACCAGATGTGACATTGTTGTTAAATTCCCATATTTGGTCTGCAGAGATAACAGAGTTAGGTATAGCGCACCCTTCACCCCCTGGCCTGATGGGTAATTACCTCCACTTGGTCCATTCAGCTCCCTCCTAGTCGCAAGTGTGTGACAAAGTATTTCACAGTCCAAATGCCGAATAACAGAACCATCTCAGAGGGTCCCTATCTCACTAGCTCATATGCTTTGGAAATGTCCTACACTCAAACCACTTTGATTCAATTTTTTTGTGCATCTCTCAGATCTAAAATCACTTCCAACCCCTTTCACATCAATAGTTGGAGTAACACCAGAAAATCTTTTGCAGTATCCTATATGAAATTGTTTACATAAAAACTCTGAAAGAATCCCAATCCACTTCTCATAACTCAAAGGGAAACTGATTTCAAATATATAGCAAAATGGTCAAAATGGAATCTGGAGGAGTGAAACTTATATTTTCGGGGTGGTGCAGTGGTAGTGCTGCAGCCTCACTGTAAGAAGACCTGAGGTCATGTCCTGGGAGTTTGCATGTTCTCCACATGTTTGTGTGGGATTCCTCCAAGTTTCCTCTCACTGTCCAAAGACATGGAAGTTAGGTCAGTTGGCGACACTAAATTAACTCTAGTGTGTGGCGGGTGTGTGGCGCCCTGTCCAAGGTTTGCTGCTGCTTGGTGCCCTCTGCTAGCTGGGATAGGCAGCAGAACCCCCCCAAGACTCTGGTCTGGATAAAGCATGTTAGAAAATGACATGACTTAGATTGTCGATTCACTCCATTTGTTTCATTTAAGTACCATTGACAGTGGAAGAAAGGAGTTTAGTTCTTTGTGAAAGGATTTTCTGCACTAATTCCAAGTGTGTCTCCTTCTCATTTACTGTTTAAATCTCAACTCATTTCCCGTCATGTGTAGACATGCTGTTGAGCTGTGTGCTGCGGGTGTTCCGGTAATATGATGCCTACTTTGCCAATTATTATGACAATCTTGCTGATTGCAAACATAAAAATATGTCGGAGACAGGTTTTTAATAATTTACTGTACTCCTCTGCAGTTATTGTGAAGTAAACAAAAGGCATACGACGAACTGATTTGGTGGAATGGATTACACACTAAATGAAGCTGCAAAAAGAACAGAGGCAAACACGGAAGTGCCAATGAGCTCTAATCCTTGCGTTCCTCCCAAAAAAAAACATTTAAAGCTCCAATAAACTCTTTAGTGAGTTTTGCATGTTGCAATTGCAAAATTGCCTGTAAGACATATTTTAGTGTTAGTTTTACAAGATGATATGTATTAAATATTCAACTGTTCTGTTCATCACTTATAACTAAATAAAAAAAGAACTACTGTCAAGAATATGTGCAGTAGGGATCAGTAGACATGCATCAAAAGAGCACATCTTTAGAACTGATTTAATCCATCATTAAAATGCCAAAGGGCAACAAAAGCATCTTTGTGTATTTAGTGTTTAAAAAAAAAAGGGCAGGGATGAATAAGAAATAAAAAAAAATAAAAAATGAACAAAAAGAAAAGAGAACAGAACCCTGCAATTCCACTTGTGTTCACCTCCACTGATCACGTCGGTAGAGTGGGTCGCCTCCCCTCTCAGGTGGGGTATCTCAAGCAGCACCACACTCCACCACCTGTAACCTCGCCAGCTTTGCAGCGGGAGACACTGCGCCCCAGCTGTGTTTCTCCTTGAGACTATTACTCCGAGTTAGTCCTCCCTCCTTTCCTCTGCTGACCCTGTAAATACAATAATAGTCAGACAATGCAATTTACAAAGAAATGAAAAGATGTATTGTGCAGGTAAATATTATTTACACGAACATCACCCCCTCCAATTAAACAAAACAGTCGTTTTTCAAGGTAAGGTAGTCACTAATCATGGCACCAGAGAATGGCAATGTGTTACATGCTGATTAGCGCATGCAAGTAAGAATCTCACTCTGCTCTGTACATGACCAGTAACCCTATAAAACACAAACTCCCACATACATACAATATGGTATGGTAAATAAGCTTAGCATGACTTCCCTAGCAATATTCTAATTATATTGCATTAACTTCTTCCCGTTCCTTTTACACCTACCATATATGCTGTACATGGTATAGAAAATCCTGTGCCACAAACGCTTTAATAAACTGAGTGAGACACCAAAAACTAAGCAAACTATCTATCTATCTATCTATCTATCTATCTATCTATCTATCTATCTATCTATCTATCTATCTATCTATCTATCTATCTATCTATCTAATATAGTGCCTTTCATCTATCTATCTATCTATCTATCTATCTATCTATCTATCTATCTATCTATCTATCTATCTATCTATCTATCTATCTATCTATCTATCTATCTAATATAGTGCCTTTCATATCTATCTATCTATCTATCTATCTATCTATCTATCTATCTATCTATCTATCTATCTATCTACAACAGGGGCGTAGCAGCTTATTGTTCCTGTTACATTTTTATGTTTACGTGGCATGTTCAATGTTTACACGTTATTTTTAAACTGACGATGTATAAATTAAAATAAGATTAATAATAGTTATTAAAAGAATATGCATTATAAATGCACACATTTATATTTCCATGATACAAAAAATTTGAATGGTTGTTTAAATAACATATTACTTCCGGTTGCACAGGTTTTCTCAAATTTCATATTTGTTTGCTTTTTATCATTATAACTATCTATAAAAAATGTGAATCATCTATCTGTAATGATAACCATAATTTAGTTGAAAATTCATCAAAGTATTCAGTTAATGTACCACTTCCAGTGTCCCAAAAGTTGGTAGGATTCTTAATTTTTGATAAAAAGCAGGTGTACAAAATCTCATTAACCGAATGTTTCGAGTTATCGTGTTTATACACAGACAATTTCAAAAACAGTGACTTTGGAAGGTCTAAAATGTCAAGATTCATCAAAATCTCGAGGTCGAATTTTTTCACGATTCCTATACTTTCTTTATACGAGAAAGTAAAAGCTAACGGTCCAAGGACAGACCCCTCAGGGACTCACTCCACGAGAAGCATTTTCTTCAAATCTGTACTCCTTGTCTTGAGGTGTAGTTTTGTAGGTCACCTCTGATGCCTACAGCTTTTAGAATTAATCTTCGGTGTGAGATTGAGTCCGTTCTCCTCAGAGCCCCCCATTTACTGGGCTCATCAAGACCTCAGAGTCCCTTTTCCACAGAAGTGTCCCAACTACCAGTGCAGGCCCCTCTCACTATATGAGCTGATGGGAGACCCCGGCCTCATCCTCGTGCACAGCCTTGTCACCTTTGCCAGTCAAATATCCCTGACAGCTGCCAATTAAACAGCACTGAAGTGAACTGAGAAGGAAGGAGTAAAAGAAATTCTCTTGATTATGAAAGGGAAGAAATATCGTTAGAGGTTGTCATAAAAATGCATTGCTTGTCATACAATTAAAAACATTATGAAAATGATCATTGTAAAAAGGTTTTATAGTTTTACAAGTGCATAATAATGAGTTGCTCCCAGTGTTGGGTCATAAATCTTGTTAAATCACCGTGGAATGGTTTAATTCACTTGGAAACTTCATTTGTGTCATACTGGTGTTATCCCATTTGGGGCGTAGGGAGACCTTAAAAAGGTACAGTTGTTCAATTATAAGAGTGATTTACAATGAGGTTTTATTATTATTATTATTCTTCTTGTACAATTTTCAAAAAATGCCTGGTTTAAAATGAAATAAGGCTTAATTGACCGACGCAGCCATATACGTCTATTGGAGCTCACATGCTTGTTGATGTATTCCTCAATGCTTTTAATCTTTCCCTGATGCTTTTCTGGATTAAGCTTAATTAAACAAACCGCTAATTACAATCCAATATCATTTTAAAAGATTTCCTGCATGTTGTTTATAACTTTGGCTCATTTTGAATTCAATAGTTGGTGCAAGTTCAACACAAAGAAATTTATTTGGGAATTCTGCTGCAGGGCTTTATCCTGGCACGATAGGAGTCATCATTAGGAAGATAAGAACATGGCCTGGCATCTCATCAGAAGAGAACAGAAAAGAAAAAAGAACATAAAACTGTTGGATAGAAATTCATGACCAAAAAAAAAAAATCTGTTTTCATTTTAGATGAAAAGTAAATTAAAAAATTAGATGTTGATTCTTGCCCTGTTTTCTTCAACTAGCACTCACAATGGGGAATACTTTCAAGTAATTCTGAACAAAGAACCCTTCCTGCTTTGGTGAAGTGTCAGCTTGGATACAACAAGTGTGCTTGTCTCTTGCTTGGTTAGAATTTGTATGTTGATGCATGTCCATCCATCCATCCACCCATATTCTATCACTTATCCAGTCCAGGGGCCTCACGCATAACGCTGTGCGTAGAATTCACACTATAACAAAAATGCGGAAATGTGTTTACGCACAAAAAAATCCAGATGCATAAATCTGTGCGTTCGTCAACTTCCACGTTCTTCCGCTACATAAATCCCGTTCAGCGTGAAGAGTAATGCACATGCATGTGCCTGCTGTCCCGCC
Source organism: Polypterus senegalus (assembly GCF_016835505.1). Classification (NCBI taxonomy): domain Eukaryota; kingdom Metazoa; phylum Chordata; class Cladistia; order Polypteriformes; family Polypteridae; genus Polypterus; species Polypterus senegalus. The sequence continues at coordinate 131,933,996 of NC_053168.1, forward strand.
CCGTCTCCTCCCAGAATTACACCTCTTTGAATATGCAAACCAATATAAACAGTCCTTAAGCTCAGCGTTCTGTGAAAAGGAAAAGGCAAAAGCACGGGGGAAATAGAAGAATTTCAGCGAATACCAAGTGGAGGCAAGGAAAATGTACTATTTGTTGGTTTAAAAAGAGATATAAACAACAAAAGGAAGTTGATCGAGTGACATAGAGTGTCGGAGAAACTGGAAATCTCAAGTTCACAAAGTTGCACAGTGCCCGAAACAAAAAAGAAGTTGTCAGATATCAAAGTCGCTGTGAAAAGGCGAGTCATAGCCCACCGTCTGAGTGTCATATGAAAGCTTATTAGGGTACGGAGAAAAAAAAATAGGCACACAGTGGGAAATGTTACATACTATATTACATCGCTTCTCCATGATCATAAATATAAACCTGACCAAATTGTGGTTTCTTCGAAATTAAACTTGTTGTAGCTTTAATTGTTGCGGGACCAGAGATTCTCAAAGCGTATGGTCTATTATTGTGTAAATCTAAGTTTTGAGCATTGAATGATGTGAACATGAAAAAATTATTGTAGACTTGGATAATTGGCCTGTAGTGTTTGTGGACTTCACTTTCACCAAACAACAAATCTTTTAATTCTCGCGATACGCCTCTTCATTAGGAGGCAACACTACTTTTCCCTGATGGCAACACGAATTAGTCGATCTACAAGTCTCCGACTTAAACTTTAAAGCCTTACAAATATCTCCATACTTCTGACATATCACTTATGTCTATATATTCAACCTCTTTTTGCTGTTTCATTATTTCACTGAGTAATAATTTCCGTTTGTTTGTGCTACTTTCATATTCTCTAACCTGCTCTGCAATGTGTATTGTGCGGACATTTTTGAACGTCTTTATGAAGCCTTTTATTTCTGACCTCGATTGGACCTACAAGGCTTTCAGTTCCACTTGGTCCAGGCTGATTATTACTTTCCTTATTTTTAGAATTTGCACATAGATTATTATTGTTCTTTTTTGCATTCGTTTTTGAGTTCTTTTCTCTCTAATGCTTTTGGGTCTTTTCTCATCGCACAGCTCTTTCTTCTTCATTTAGTCATTCATGTGCCATCTAGAATGTATAACATTTTTAAGAGCTGACAGCACATGAAGTGTGTATGCCAAAAGCATTCCAACAACTGAGAGGTTAGATAGATAGATAGATAGATAGATATGAAAGGCACTATATTATAGATAGATATGAAAGGCACTATATTATAGATAGATAGATAGATAGATAGATATTAAAGGCACTATACAATAGATAGATAGATAGATAGATAGATAGATATGAAAGAACTATATTATAGATAGATATGAAAGGCACTATATTATAGATAGATAGATATGAAAGAACTATATTATAGATAGATATGAAAGGCACTATATAATAGATAGATAGCTAGATATAAAAGGGACTATATGATAGATAGATAGATATGAAAGAGTACAAGGCAGGGGTGACAGTCTGTAATCTTGTTTAATGTTAACGTTCAATTGGGTGGAATTGAAGAGTCGCATAGTGTGGGTCTCCTCAGTCTGTCAGTGGAGCAGGACGGTGACAGCAGTCTGTCGCTGAAGCTGCTCCTCTGCCTGGAGATGATCCTGTTCAGTGGATGCAGTGGATTCTTCATGACTGACAGGAGTCTGCTCAGTGCCCGTCTCTCTGCCACAGATGTCAAACTGTCCAGCTCTGTGCCTACAATACAGTCTGCCTTCCTCACCAGTTTGGCCAGGTGTGAGGCGTCCCTCTTCTTTATGCTGTCTCCCCAGCACACCACCACGTAGAAGAGGGCGCTCGCCACAACCATCTGGTAGAATATCTGCAGCATATTATAGATGTCCGTGATCTTATTTTAAATTGGTTGTTCTCGCGGGACATCAAAGTGTCTTTCTGAGAAGGTCATGTTTTGTCCCAAGATTTTTTTATATAACAGAGAGACAGATTTTTTTATGTAATAAAAACCTCTGATTGACCCTAGGATTGTATCTCTGCTGTTTGAAGATGATGTGGTCCTGCTGGCTTCATTGGGGTGTGACCTCTGATGTGCACTGTTTGCAGCTCTGTTTTGCATCTCCTAGTCCAAGGTTGTGGATCTCAACTAAATAAAATAGGATGGAGTGCCCTCTCCTGGTTGGGGATGAGGTGGGTGCTGTCTGTAAAGAGTATGACAAGACAACAACAATAAAGAGTTGGGGTACCAGCCTGGTCACTCTGTATAATTGAAGGTTTTGGAAAACAAAATATCACACGATAATTGCAGAGATGTCTTATCAGACACTAGTTCACAATAGAACTAACTAAGATGGCGGATCATCTGGCCTTGAGTCCTTCTGGCAGGAAGAGGTGGGTCCTTGTAGATGGACACCACCCAGAAGTGACATCAATGATGTTATAGCCGTCAATCAATCAGTCTGCAGATGGAGGAAGATAAAAAGCATTAGGACACAGTGCCAACTTCTCGAGTTGCAGTAGAATTAAAGTCAACCCTTAGGATGTCCCCTATTGCACGAGCATGACAATATTATATAAACACACACAGACACAGACACACAATATATATATATATATATATATATTGTGGTCTGCAGAGGGTGCTCGACAGACGCAGGACACAAGTTCTGCACACACGCTTTTCTTTTTTTTTTGCCTTCCCCCGTTTCCCACCTGTACCGCACAGTTTACAGCACTGAACACAGCACAAAACTCTTTCTTTCCTTCTCCTTCTTTCCTCTCTCTTTGTCCACCTCATCCTGACTCAGTCTCTCGGAGCAGTGGCGGCTGGCTCCTTTCATAGAGCAAACGGATGTGCTCCAGGTGTCCAACGACCTTCATCCGGCAGCACTCCCGGGTGTGGTGGAAGTACTGTTACACAGGACTCAACACTACCTGCAGCACCCCCGGTGGCACCCATTGAACCCAACAGGGCTGCACCAAATTCCAACTCCCATGGAAGCCTGTGGCAGTCTGAGGCACCGCTGCAACCCAGGGTGGGCTGCCATCTATCACTCCGGGTTAGGAACAGCTCTGGATTTGTTCTCTCCCCTGGTCCTTCTAGAATAGAGGTGTCCCGGCTGGGCAAGGGGCCTCGGCCGCACGCTACTAGCTCTTGTTTCTAGGATCAAGTCCCATTTTCAAATGGCCTTGTGTAGCTTTGCTTCTTTATCTTCCTCTCCTTATTTTTTCTTCTAGATGGGCTACAGTTGCACCAGCCTCCTCGACTCTTCGTGGTTACTCCTTGAGGTTATGCACTCTCAGAATGGAGGAGAAGGCTCTTCATGGTGACCCATCTGAGGTGTGGGGTATCAATGCTGGCACACTTCATGGTCGCCTTACCCAGAATCTCATATTCCACACCCAACCTTTCCCCATAAATGAAGATCTTAAATGGAGTCCATGACAAATATTAATGCTAATATTATGGTGGGATTTCACTCCTTAACTCAAGTAAGGGGTGTGGTGTTCCTAGGATGAGTTGGGCAGTTGGTTACCACCCTTCCAGCTCCTCTATATCTTCTAATTAACGTGGAGATTATCCATTTATTCCTGTGAATTTATATGAATGCGGAGACAATTCAGCTGCTCTGCCAAATTTGCTTGAGAAGAAGACATAAGCTTAAAATAGCCTTTCACTGATTATCTATTCATCATCACCTATTGTCTTCATTCATCACTCGTAAGCATACTGATAATGAACGGCAATAGCTGTAGAGTTTGATGTACATAAGTGTGGAATATATCATTAAGGAGAAATGTGTTAAGAACATCTAATCCGACTGCATCAGACTGAAGCTGGTAGGCCACTGAAGACCAATACGAGCTGGGCTAGAAATTTCATACTGAAGCCTCAGTGTTGTTACACATAATTGTTGTGCGAAAGGAAATTTGAGTTATCAAGCAGTCATTCATACCTTTCTATCGCAATTATGAACTGTATAGGAAATAGGAAACGGAGCAGAGTGGCATGGTGGCCCATTTTTTAACACTGCGGCAACATCTTGAGTGTGAATCCTGTGCCCAGTCACTGCCTGTGTGGGTTCTCACCAGATGTTTTGTTTTCTCTTTCACACCCCAAAGATGTTCACATTAATTATATGTAAATTAACCGAGTGTAGATGTGTGTGAGTGTGCCCTGTGATGGCGTACTGCCTGGACTACAGTCAGTTCCTGTCTGGTGCCTGTTGCTTACAGGATAGGATCTGCCGCACTATCACCCTGAATTGAATTAAGTGGGCTTGAGAATGGTATGTTATAAAAAAAAAATCTCTCAATCAATAAATCATTCATCTAACCAGCCATCCATTTATTTTTTGACCTACTTGATCTGCTCAAACAATCAACCAATCAGTTCCTTTTTCATTCTGTGACCCTCACCAGGTGCACTTCAGAGCGAATAAAACTACAGGGTGACACAGAAAAACGGGAACTTTTGAAATGCGTAGTGGCAGCCATGTACAGTTGGCAGTACTGCAGAACAGGGACCTTGAGCTGTAAACAATCTCGGCATTTAGTAATCATGGATCAGTGGAACGGTCAACAGCGTGCTTTCGCCATAAAAATGTTTTACAAAAACAACGATAGTTTGGAAGGTGCGCAGAGGGAGCTCCGACGTTTTTTCAACTTATGGTGTCATGGTCGGGTTCCCTCGAAGCACGCGATAAAAACTTGGATTAAAGAGCCTGGATCTGCTCTAAAAAGAAACCGACAAGACGACCGAGAAGTGCTCGTACTCCACAGAATATCGAAGCTGTACGCGTTTCAGTCTTACGGAGCCCACGGCAGATTGGAAGAATGCATACGTACAGGAGGACGCCACCTACAGGACGTAATTTTCAGACATTGATAATTTGGATTACTGTCTCTTAAAAGGCAAGTTGTAATGGTTCAACTGCTGTCAATAAATTTTTATTGTTGGATTTCTTCTATTTTTATTGGGTTTTTCAAACGTTCCTGTTTTTCTGTGTCACCCTGTATAAATATAATGCAGTCGATTGTTCCATCAATCGATTTCTTGACCTCTTTAGCCAATCTAGACGGCTAGAGTCCAGGAGTCTGTCCCGGCAAATAGTGATGAGCAAAAACTGTGACAGTTTTATCTGTCAAACGCAGTAGCAGAATTGCCTCCAAGTTTGTTTTGCATGTGATTTCACAATATTATGAAAGTTGTTTGGGGCTCAAAAGAAGGGATATTGCTCATTAACATTTAAATTTAAATAATTTATTATTTATTGGGCTGCTTCTTTCCAGGCTCTTCTTCCTTAGGAGACTGTGTTGCTTTAAGATGGGAAGTGACATCCTTCACATCTTCTACAATTCTGTGATAGCCAATGGGATGTTCTATGCTGTGGTATGCTGGACTGCTAACATCACTTCAAGAGAGACCCACTGAACCAACAAGCTAAGTAAAATGGCAAGTTCAGTTATGGGACACACTCTGGACCCCCTGGAGGTCGTAGCAAAGGAGAGAATTAAAACAAATTCGAGTGTCATTATGAATAATACTGCACGTCCTCATTGTGACACACCAACACTGAGGACTTTCAGCCAACAAATCATTCAGCAATAGTGAGTCAAGAAACGTGACGAGGGCTCCTTTATACCAGCAGCAATACGCCTACATAATGCTAACCCGGGACTGGGACTGACAAGCCATCAGTTTCCTTTTCTTTTCTAAACTTTTCTTCCTTTTTAGTTATTCTGATGTCTGTTCAGACTATCTATCTATCTATCTATCTATCTATCTATCTATCTATCTATCTATCTATCTATCTATCTATCTATCTATCTATTGTAGCTAAATCCTGTTTAATTCAAACAAAAATCAAGAAAAACAACAAAATGACGCACTTGAATGTATTCTTTGTTAGGGACAATTTCCCTTTAGGAATCGCTTGCTTCGCTTGATCTGCACATTAGCAAGGTCAGCCCCAAAATGAGACTCTGCCTTCCAGGAGTGTCCTGCTTTTATACCGGGCAGACCGGAAGAGGCAGGGCTTCCTTGGCTTTGGTGCCCTCAAGGGACAGTTTCTCGAGGCTTTGTGGGAAAAAAGGAGACAAGACTGTTGACAACAGTGCCCCCTCTTGTACTGGGGTGGTACTACTTACTTTAGGCGAACCTAAAAGGTGCTCCTTTACACTATCTATCTATCTATTGTCACACACGTGCGCATGGGAGGCAGCTAAAGGGTCTAAATGAGAATAATTCCACGCCAGACCGGGGGTGACGGAGTGCACTGACCTTTTTCTCACTTTCCTGCAGACTGCTCATAGGAAATTCCTGCCTAGCCCTGATGACGACACTTCCGGTTCCAACCTTAATGACATCATTTCTGGTTCTGGACAGAATAACATCACTTCCGGTCCTGAACCCGTGGATGACGTCACTTCCGGCGAAGAACCCATGACTGAAGAGACTTCTGCTCTTTTGATGACGTCACATCCGGGTTCGAACCTATAGAAGAAGACCCTTCCACTTCTGCCCTCGATGACTTACTTCTTTTTCTGGTCTTTAGAGCTGCCACATTTGACTAACCTAATCAGTTCTGTTTTGGACTCTGATTTGAGCCCATCAGTGCTAGCAATTTACCAATTTGCAGCCAGGGAATACTTTATGGGTAGCTGCCCCAAACCTTTTTATGACACTTGTATCTATTGTTGTGACACTATCTATCTATCTATCTATCTATCTATCTATCTATCTATCTATCTATCTATCTATCTATCTATCTATCTATCTATCTATTGTGGCCGGGACGCCCAGGAGGACCGGAGGAGGGCCTGTACCTCCACCAGACCATGAGGGGGTGTCCGCCCTGGTTACGTTGGTGGCCTCGGGTAGGGGGCATGGAAGCCCAGCCCTGTAGGGGCCTGTGGCCACCGCCAGGCGGCGCCCTGCTGCCTGAACAGCCCTGGAGCCCAGCACTTCCGCCACACCAGGAAGTGCTGGGGGGAAGACGACAGGGGAAACCCGGATGGCTTCCGGGTGCGCAGCCGGCACTTCCGCCACACAAGGGCGTGTCTGCGGAGGAGTGCCGGGAAGCAGTTGGAGCCCATCCGGGTTCCCATAAAAGGGGCCACCTCCCAGCAGTCGGCACGAGAGTCGGGAGGAAGGAAGACAAAGCTGGCGAGAGAACAGGCCAGAAAAGGACTGTGTAGCCTGGAAGTTTGGGGAATCGGTGCAAGAGGCACTGGGGTTTGTGAGAGCACGGTAACTTTGTAAATATTAGTCTGTAAATAAACGGTGTGTGGTGAAGAACAACATGTCTGTCTGTCTGTGTCCGGGCCAGCGTCCACAGTGGCGTAGTCGTGCGGATGGGCCGTCTGGTACAAGGCGGGGACCTGCATTCCCTTATAACAAGTCTGTGGACGGCCTGGCGCAGCAGCGGACCCCACACACGGGCCGCGGGAGCAGCCTGTGCACAACCCCGCGGGAGCGGTTCGCCCAGGGGACCGCCGCCGGTCCACGGATTGGCCATCCCCGGGTGCGGGGAAGGAAAACCAGATGTCGCCAGAGTGCAGCGGGCTTCGAGAGCCGCGCTGTCATGAAGGGCGGCCCAGCCGGCGTTGCAACACAGGAGGCCACACCGAGGCAAGGGCCTCGGCATGACGAGATCCGGGAGGTGAGTGCCCTGCCCTGCAGTAATTGGCCCTTTGGGGTAGAGTGTACCTTGTTTTCCGCAGGCAGGGACAGTCAGGTGGCAGGAGCGCGCCGGTTCAGGGGCTGTCGGCAGCGCGGTGGCGGCAGCAGCGGAGGCGTAGCTGTAAGGAGGCATGTCACCGCAACCAGAGTGGGGAAGACAAGATGGCCGCGGGCCGGATGTCTCGCCCGCTGACAGGCACGGGATTGGCCGGTGTGTCTTGTGTGCCTGCCGATGATTGGATGGAGGCGGGACCAAGGAATGCCAGTCTCATGCCTATGAGAGATGCGATTGGGCCAGAGGGGCTGGCCCACAGGAGACAGGCGGGGAGTGGGGCTGATGGACAGGTAAGCCCACTACCGTCTGTCTCTATGTCTTCGCCTTTGACACAGGTGCTGAGTGCTCTTGCCGCTCGGTTGGAGCAGCTGACGGGGAAGGCGGTCGCGTCGGGAGAGATGCCGTGGGAGACAGAGGGTTGGTGCGGCACTGGAACCGGAGGCCGGCAGAGCACCTCGGGGGTGGTAAGTATTGCTGTCCCCGTAAAGCATGTGGGGGGATTTGCTGAAAACAGCCGTGACTTTCCGAAGGAGGACCGGCATCAAGTAGGAAATTCTCCAACAGCGGATGCGACGGGGCTGACAGTCTGCGAGGCTTGGGGATCGAGCACGCAGGGGCTGGTAGGACCGGGGCTGATGAGTGCCCTGGGTCCTAGCTGTCTCCTGTCGCTCTGCCTGGACGCAGACGGGGCTGGATTTGAGCTATTGCCATGCTCAGACCCAGACCGTCAGGCCGTCCAAGAGGAGAAGGAGGAACCGAAGGGTGAGTGCCGGTTCCTCCGATAGGAGGGGACGCTGCGCTGGGTGCGCGCGTCCGGAGGAAGGCCGTCCTTGGCGGTGGCAGAAGGAAACCCCTGGGTGGCTGAGCGAGCCGCCTGCGAGAACGGACCTGCTGACACCAGAAGGACGGGCAGAGAACCTGCGGCGGAGGACCCAAACAGGCAAGTCGTGGGCTGTCGATAGGGGGTCGGAGCGCTGCCGGTACAGAGACCGACAGGATGCTCGGGGCAAGTATCCTGGCCGTGCTCCTGGCCCTCCCTTTGCTTATTTTACAGGTTCGAAGCCCTGACGAGCCCTGGACCCGACGTCGTCTGGGACCTGCCCTCCTGGAACAGGCCGCTCTGCGGGAGGGCTCTGCGCCAGGAGGTTGATGGCACCCCAGCTGGCGGGGACGGTGCAGACAGGAGCGGCACGGACCAGAGGGGCACGTTGGCGCCAGAGGGGGTGGCGAAGACGGATGTCCCAGGGTGCCGTGTTGGACCCGGGGGGCAGAGTAGGACCCTCTCTGGGGACGTGCTGCCCTTTCGGGAAGTGTTGCTCGGACCCACGTGTCTTCGCTAGCGGTGGGGCACTGTGGCACCCGGCTATCTATCTATCTATCTATCTATCTCTATCTATCTATTTTCTTTTGTTGATGCAGGTTGATGTAGCCCTGTACTGACTCCATTATGTATTATAAATATAATATACAGTATATCTGTAAGCAGCAGTTTTTTACACGGTGCTTAGAATTACTGCCTCTCACCTCCAGAGAGTTCACTTCTGGGTCCTGTTATTTTCTGTGTGGACGTTGCACATTCTCTTTGTGGCCCTGGTGGGTTCCTTCAGGTTTTCCTGCTTCTTCTGTATTCCCACAGGTTTGTCCTTTAGGTTTATTGGTAACCCTAAATTGCCGTGGTACGAGTGTGCCAAGACTGAACTGATGTATCATGCAGGGTCGATTTCAGACTTCTGCTGGATGGTGCCTCAAACCCCCGCCCCACCACAATCTACTACTGGACTAAGAGTGTCGAGATGGATTATAATTTTCTTTTCTACTGAGGGTTGTAGTTGATTGCACAGCACTAATGGAATGCCACATTTTTTTTTGTTTTGATTTCAGAAAAACAGAACCTACAAAAAATAGATGATAAGGCATTATGGCTGCTATTCATCCTGCCCATTGTGTTCCAAAACAATATCTGAGTTATCTTATTTGATGGACTGGAATATGGAGTTTAAAAATATTTGGGAATATCTACAAGAAAACATTTCTTAAGACAATATAATTTATTATACTAACCAAGGGAAATGCGGTCTCAGAAACGTCAACGCCTCACCCAGCTCGTCTGCCCTTGGGAATTTCAGTTTTTGTGTATTTTATTCACTGATGTTAACCACGTTCTAAAACGTTAAAGCACATTTTAGTAAGTCAGCAGGTGAAGTACAGAGGCATGAGCTGCTTTAGAAAGCACTTTGCATTTGGATATGATTTTTCTGTCTATCACATCCATGCTTGTCCTTTTCCATGTTTTGTGTAGGGAGCCAGTTCTGGACGGGACATCAAAGTGGTCAGTTCATGTTTGCAATAAGAGGGCCACCACTGAGCTTCAAATCACAAGTGTGTGCCCTCCCTATTATGGATTCAGATTTAACCAGACCCTAAGGCTGTGGTGTCCATCTCAGGTACCGGAGGTCCACAATAGCAGCAGCTTTTTATTACAAAATGTTCTTAATTAGTAGTGTAGAAAAGTGCAAAGTGCTACAGAAGGACCACAAATAGAGGATGGCAGATGCTCTCCTTCAGAAGGCAACCTCTGAAAAGGATTCATGCGGACACATTTTCATAATCTGAGCAATGAGCAGAAGTGATTAAAAAGGCTAATTAAATGTAATATCATAAATTCTGTTGAATATAGATTCGAGAGTCGTTATGCTTGGAGTATATGATGCACTAATGAGACCGCATCTGGAGTATGGTGTGCCATTCTGGTCATCACGCTACAAGAAAGACATAGCAGCACTTGAAGCTGTGCAGAGGAGAGCAACCAAGTGCATCATGGGACTTAACAGACATGTGCTACTGTGACCGACTCAGAGAATTAAACCAGAGGAGACTGTGTGGGGACCTGATCCAGGTCTTCAAAACCCTCAAAGGCATTGATAAAGTAGATCCAGCAGAATTCTTTCAGCTCAGCAGTGAACCACATACTCGAAGTCACCAGTGGAAATTAAGGACAAGAGTATTTAGGACTACAAAGAGTTGTATGAATTTGAAACAAACTGCCAAGACATGGCGTTGAAACAGAAACCTTGGCAGCCTTTAAGGAGTCTCTGGATGAGACATTGGGACAGCTTAGCTATTAGCTAAACAAAAATGGGCTTGATGGAGTGAAAGGTCTCCTCCCGTTTGTCAAATTTCTTATGTTCTTATGTTCCAGTAACCAATTACTGCTGGTAATCAAACAAACTTCTTTGGTTTAACTTTTAATTAAATCTGAAGAGTCTGAACCCTTAATTGTTTAATTTTTTATTAACCAGACGCCCAAACAATAATGAGCTGCAAAGCCAGCCAAAAGATGAGCAGATAACTTGATTCCACTTGCACCTCCATGCCTCTCATGCAGTACCTGTGTCGATAAAACAATTAAAAAAACAAAAAACGATGTCCTGAGAAATATACTGATTTATTTTGGACCACAAAACATTTAGATAATGTTCTCAAGAAATCAGGAAACGTCTGATGTGTCAGACTGAGAACACTAAGGAGCTCTAGAATCCTATTGTAACAGCGCGTTTCACTAAAGGGAATTTCTTTTAAAGAAATTGGTTGGAAGCAACATAGAAGCCCAACCTGGATCTGAGGTTTGAGACCCTAAGCTTGCTGGTCATCTGCTAGTCCCTTGTATGAAAAAAAAAACATTTGAATGTTTGTATGAGATGGACCCTTGACCAGCTTTCTTCTGTGGCCTTGAGGTGTCGTTGAAGGTGTTGTCAAAGAAAGACAAAAGAGCCACAAGAGGGTTTGGGGCAACCTTCCGTATGACAAATTGATTGTACAGTTGTGTACAGATTGGAGTTCAAAACAGAACTGACTGGGTGAGGTAAAGATGACGGTTTTAAAACAAGACAGAGGAAGTGACATCATCGGGGCCGGGAGTGATGTCATCGGGCCCAGGACTGGAAGGGACATCATCTGTATCAGAAGTGACATCATTGGGGCTAGGGCCGGAAGTGATGTCATCGGGCCCTGGACTGGAAGTGACATCATCTGGACCAAAAGGGACATCATCGGTATCAGAAGTGACATCATTGGGGCTGGGGCCAGAAGTGATGTCATTGGGCCCAGGACTGGAAGTGACATCATCTGGACCGGAAGGGACATCATTGGTATCAGAAGTGACATCATTGGGGCTGGGGCCTGGAAGTGACGTCATCAGGAATTTCTCATTACTAGTCTGCAGTGGAAAGAGAGAGAGGATTAGCGCACTCTGCCACCATCTGGTCTGGTGTGGAACTACCCTCATTTGAGCCCTTTAGCTGCCTCCCATGGGCATGTGTGTGACAGTGTTGACATCCACCTTTCTAATGTCCTTCATAACTTTTATCATGTCAACCTATGGATTAAGATGGCTTCTGGTCTGGTGGTGTTGTTTTAGTTCACAGGCTCAGTCTTGATCCGCAGACCCTGTGGAAGACACATGCTGGTCAAACATCATTTCTGAGGAAAAATAAAAAATGATTCAACTGAAATCCCAAGATAAAACCAAAAGCAATGGTAATAACCGTCAATGGTTCAAACTTCCAAAAAAGCTGAGTTAAGGAGTGTGGCCGGGGAGCAGGAATGATAGGTTCTTCTTCAGACAGCAAAAGAAAGTTTGGGGCACCAACCTTTATTGTCCATGGCCAACAAAATGAAAAATGAGCAGAAATAACACTCTATGGCGTGCATCCTGTATGCGGGAATTCAATAAACAAAGGCTTTGGAAGTTCAGTCGCTTCTAGCAGGCAGAGCTGTGTCCGGTGAGTTGCTCTAGACAGTAAATGATGCCTCCATCCGAGTTGTGTGGGGTTTTATGGCGGATGGAGCAGAAGGGTGGGGTCAAATGCCTTCAGGGTGCAGCTTCATTGTGCTGTGGGGAAAGAAGGAGAAGATGGAGTTTGCAGCAGTGCCCACTATCATTTCGGCGGGTTACTACATACTTCGACTGAGCCTGTGAGGAGGTCCTCCAACACACACGTGTGACAATACGTAAAGTAAAAGACATCCTTCTCTCTGCTGTGGGATCGAAGATTATTTTTTACCCTGCACTACAACAAAGTCTTAGTCTAGATAATGTTTCTTAATTTTAATTTAGAACCTTCATGCAAAAGATCCCAAACTTACCTAAAATTAGACATGTGCTTATGGGCAGCACCATCTTTTATAGCATCCATAGTGGACTCTCAGACCCCTTAATTACCTTTTAGACACTATTTTAAATGGATACATTTGCCATTCATGCCCATCAATCTACACACAATACCCCATAATGACAAAGTGAAAGCATGTTTTCAGAAAGGTTTCCTATACGTTTTCAGACCCCAGCTTCAGTAGTTTGTAGAAGCCCCTTTGGCAGCAATTCCAACTTCAAGTTTCCTTAGGTAAGTCTCTATGCTCTCTGCACGCCTGGATTTTCCATTTTTCCTGGCAGATCCTCTCATACTCCGATAGATTGGATGGGAAGTGTCTGTAAACTGCCATCTTCGGGTCTCTCCACACGTGTGTTTTGTGGAGGTTTAAGTCTGGGCTTTGGCTGAGCCACTCAGGGACAGTTGGTCAAGATGTCTTGAAGCCACTTCAGGGTTGTCTTGTCGTTGTCATGGTGAAAAGTAAATTTTCACCTGAGCCTGAGGTCATGTGACCCCCAGCGAATGATTTCTAAAGGATCTCTCTGTATTTGGCTGCATTCATCTTTCCCTCAATTTTGACGTGTCTCCCTGTCCCTGCTGCTGTGAAGCACCCTGATAGCATGACTCTGTCATCACATTACTTCACCACATGGATAGTATTAGGCAGTTGAAAAGCAGTGCCTGGTCTTCACCAGACATACCAGTTGGAGATCTGCTCAGAGAGTTCAATTTTTGTCTCAACAGATCAGAGAATCGTCTTCCTCAGCTCTCAGAGTCCTTTAAATTCTCATATGCCATTCTCTCAAGAGTGACTTCTGTCTGGCCACTCTGCCAAAACGCCTGATTGATAGAATTCTGCAGAGATGATCGCCCTCCTAACAGGTTCTCCCATCTCAGCTGAGGACTTCTGAAGCTCTGTTAGAGTGACCATTGGGTTCTTGGTCACCTTTCTGGAAACACCTTGACACAGGAAAAGGTTTGGGGCAGCCACCCGTATACCTGAATAAGGCTGCAAAGAATTTAAAATTGGTAGTCCAAAACAGAACTGAATTCACAAGCGGAAGTTGACTGGTATTTAAGGCATGTTAGCAGAAGTGACATCATCGTGGCCAGAATCGGAAGTGACGTCATCGTGGCAGGAACAGGAAGTGATGTCATCGTGGCTTGAAGAGTAAGTGATGTCATCTTGGCCGGAACAGGAAATGACGTCATTATGGCTGGACTCAGTAGTGACGCCATCGTGGCCTTAACAGGAAGTGATGTCATCGTGGCCAGAATCGGAAGTGACGTCATCGTGGCCAGAATCGGAAGTGACATCATCGTGGCCAGAATCAGAAGTGACGTCATCGTTGCAGGAACTATAAGTAATGTCATCGTGGCTTGAAGAGTAAGTGACGTCATCGTGGCAGGAACAGGAAGTGATGTCATCGTGGCTTGAAGAGTAAGTGATGTCATCTTGGCTGGAACAGGAAATGACGTCATTATGGCTGGACTCAGTAGTGACGCCATCGTGGCCTTAACAGGAAGTGATGTCATCGTGGCTGGAACAGGAAGCGATGTCATCAGGTCCAGGCAGAATTTTCCATGTTTAGCCTTCAGAAATAAAAGAAAGAGGTTTACTGCACTCCTCCACACCCTGGCTTAGTGTGGAATTACCTTCTTTTGGTCCTTTTAGCTGCCTCCCATGTGCACATGCGTGACACCTACTTACTCAGTTTGGCTAGGTGACCAAATCTAGGAAACGTCCTGGTGATTCCAAACTTCTTCCATGTTATAGTTATTGAGGTCATTGCAGTCCTGGGAACACTCAAAGCTTTAAAATGGTTTAATCCCTTTGCTCTGATCGATGCCTCACAAAAATTTGTTTGTGGAGGTCTACAGAGAGTTCCTTGGACTCCATGGTTTGGTTTTTGTCTTGTCAGGCAGTGCGAATTGTGGGACCTTCTATACGCAGGTAACACGTGTGCCTGTCTAAATGATGGCCAGTCAACTCAATTTGCCACAGGTGGACTCCAATCAAGTTCTGGACGAATCTTAAATAGAATTAAAGCAAACAGGAGGCACCGGAGCAGAATTTGGAGTGCCAAAGCTAAGGGTCTGGGTACTTCAATAAAAAAGACATTTATGTGTTTGATTTTTAATAAATGTACCAACCTTTCTGAAAACACGCTTTCACTTTCTCATTATGGGTTATTGAATGTAGACTGATGGGCAGAATTATTAAATTGAATTGAATCACATTAAATCTACAACACCTTAAATTGTGCAGAAAGTGAAAGGGTCTGAATACTTTCTGAATCCACTGTATATATATTGTGGGTGAATGGCAGAGAGAAATGAGTTCCAAGATATGTTGGGGTGCCAACTGGGCCACCATATTTAATGCACGCAAAAACAAAAATGTAAACAAAATAAACACATACATATCGGGGCTACAATCTCCTTCGGGCTCTTAAATCAATGGGATCCAAAATGTGACCCCTCATTCTGGATTTATACCATCTCAGCCAGAAGGGGCCGGGGCTTCACTAACTCAGCTGCCCTCATTTGGTGTCTTCTCAATGATGACATTAATGACAGCGTCCCTCCTTATACCCGTGTGGTATAATACTGTATACCTTATGTGAGCCCGGAGGAGGAGATGCCTCGATGTACATGCATGACAATACTGTATATATATATATATTTATTTGAATGTCTATCTATCTATCTATCTATCTATCTATCTATCTATCTACATATATATTTTCATACATGTGCGATTGGGTAAGAAGTTATGGGCTTGAATAATGGTATTTGTCCACTGGACCAGGGTTTGGTACTGTCACCTAACACTTTCTCTCTTTCCTCCTCTGTAGACCACCTTGGTGACGGCACTCCTGTCCTCAGTTTCTGTGCCAATCATATATAAATGCTGTCTTTGTTAATCCTATTCAGTTTTGTATTGCGCTCCATCTGAAAAGACATAATTTTGCTTTCTCCAAAGCATAATTTTCAAATATACGAGGTGGCTATCCCAATCCTGTTTCTGTGTATTTATATTTTCTTGACTATATATTAATATATATATATTTATATATATATATATATATATATTGTGGCAGTAGGGGGCACTAGCACTCCCTTGAACCCTTAGGTACCACGCCAGACAACAGGTAAAAGTCCAAGACTCTTTATTCTTCTTTTGCACAGTGCACCAAGCACCCTCCACACTACTCATAAATCAACAATAACAATAATATTCTCTCCTCCTCGCCCAGACACTTCGCCCTCCTACCTCCCAGCTCAGCTCACGGTCTGTGGTTTTCCCAGAGTCCTTTTATACACCCTGACCCGGAGATGTTCCTGCCCAATCAGTCCACAGTTCTTTATTACTTCCGGGTCAGGGTAAACAGTCCTTTTCTTTAACCCGGGAGCACGTTGTTCCTTCCTGTCACGTGATCGTGATGTACTCCCGGGTTATAGGGCACACAAGAGCCCACGAGCCCCCCTACAGCGACTCCTGGTGGCCCCCAAGGTATCCAGCAGGGCTGTGTAAAAACACTACATAGTCCATGAGGCCCTGCTGGAACTCGGGGCACAATCCTGCTGTCGGGAGAGCTCCTCCTGGCGGCCTGGGGGTGAGGGTCGGAACACAAAGCTGGCAGTCCTCCACAATAGATATATATATATATACATTGTGGCAGGCAGCCAGGGTCCATGCCAAGCCAGCTGGGACGCCCCTGCACTGTATCTTCAGGGGGAGCAGCCCTGGACGGTGCAATACCTCCCCTTGGACGCTAGATGGCCATCCCCCCTGGGTTGGAGAAGTGCCTTGGGTTCCCACAGCCCTGTTGGGTCCTGCAGGCACCACCAGGGGGTGCTGCAGCTGGGACTCCAGAGCCCCTATGGACAACGTACTCACCACACCCAAAAGTGCAGCTGGAACACGGCAATCAAGCACCTGGAGCACTTCTGGGTGAACTATAAAAGGGGCCAGCAGCCACCTCTCCAGGAGCCAGAATCGGGAGGAGGAGGAGGAAAGTGTGTGTGCTTGGGACTGTGTTGTGCCTGTGGGGTTCATGGGGAAGACATGCCCCACAGGTGAAGAAAAATACAGTCTTTGTATTTTACACGTGTGAATCTGTGTTGGTTCGGGCGCAATATATGAGATTGGGCAAAAGTAGGGTTACAGATGCTCATATGGAAAAAGCCATTGAGGTTATGATTATTACAATAGCTTTATTAACTGTATTAACTCAAAAGACTGTCACAATGGCACAGTGCACTTAGGTACAGTTTCACAAGTGCTCAAATTGCCAGCCTTCATTATTTACACATTATTGTAGTCTACTTGCTACACTCAAACATACTTTAATAATAATAATAATAATAATAATAATTATAAGAAGAAGACAAATAATAAAAATAAGTAATACAATAATTAATAAATAAATAATACAAGACTAAACTCTGTGTATTACATACTCACAACTGTAAACCTACTTTTGCCCCTCTCTCTCTCTATGTATATATATATATATATATATATATATATATATATACAGTATATACACATATACTATATATAATACATTTTCATATACAAAACCTTTTTCACATACAATTCACTGTATTTCAAAATGTGTGTCAGATGACAGAATATATTTTAGTTGCCTGAAGAACTTCATTTTAACTTAATTTTAAATATAATATGCCAATTATTAAATAAGAAAGCTGAAAAGAGAGAGATGCATACATTTCATCATCATGCAAAACTTTGCATTTGCAGACTTTCTGCTAATTTGTGAAATGCAGATTTACAGCTAACATTTAAAATTGACTGGAACAGACTGTGCTTACCATCAACATCCATTTGCCAGACATATCACTAAGGATGCCAGGGTCAACAAACAGTTGCTTCTTGTTTCATGTCAAGAGCATTCAGAAATCTTTCAACAAACTCATGCCGAGCTCTGACAGACAGATGCTAAGAACGACCATGTGCAGGTAGCGCTAATGCATTTGTTGCCTCTCTCGGGATATGGCTGTAAAAGAGACGCTCTGTTCATCTCTTTGTTTTGTAAAGATAGCAACTTACCATATTCATGTGTGCTCTCAGGAGAGTGCCAGTCCATCCACAATTCACGACCGAGGTAGAAAGGGGAAGGAAACAGCATCGAGACACACTGCCCTCGAAAGAAAGACACTTCAGAAGGATCGAGCAGCTGGAGAAACATTTTGCGAGGCAAGTGCTTCAGTGGTAAAAGTAAATGACAGAACGTTAATGAAGATATCTCCGAATTTGAGCCCAAGAACTTTCACAGTATTACAACAGTATATTTCATCCGCATATTCACTGCCAGACTTATCCAGTTGGAGATTGCAGAGGGTCGGATTGTATTCAAGCTGAGTGGAGCACAAGACGGGGTACCAGTCTATCATTAGGGCCAATTCACAATCTCCAGTTACCTTAACCATAGCATAATTTGGAAGAAAGAGAAGGAAAACTGGAATACTTGGAGAAATCGATAGAGGGCCTGGCTGAAACATGGCAATTACAGAAATCCAATTTAATAATAACTAGCCATGTCCCGCGACTCCACCCGTGCAGTAGTGAAACAGGACAATGAGGAGGGCTCTGCCCGGCTCCCCACTCCTGAAGTCACGCTTCACCCTCCCCTCGGCCCACACCCTCTGTCTCGGATTAACGTGAATATATCGCTCCTGCAAACGAACTATGATTCTGAGAGAAGTCGCAAAATCAACCAGAATGTTCAAGCAAATCATAGAAAAAAGCCCGATCTAAATCCATTAAGTAGTTCTCTCATTTGCTAGCTTAGCGAATGTCAGGTACGCCCGAGGCTGGCGTGTGAGTGAGGAGGGCCCTGTCCCCCCTTCCCTTGGCCCACTGCGTCTCTCTCTTGGATTCGCACAAATAAATCGGTACTGCAAGTGAACTATGATACTTAGTGCAATGAGAGAAGTCGCAAAATCAACCAGAATGTTCAAGCAAATTATAGCAAAAAACCCGATCTCAATCCGTTAAGTAGTTCTCTTGTGAAAAGTGGACAGACATACAAACAGACAGATGTTGGATTTTATATAGAGAGAGAAAATAATCTTCTTCCTCTTCTTCTATTGGCGGCTCCCATTAGGGGTCACCACAACGGATCATCTTGTTCCATCTCTTTCTTCTTGCTCTGTTACACCCAACATCTTCATGTCTTCTCTCACCACATCCATAAACCTCCTCTTAGGTCTTCCTCTTTTCCTCTTACCCGACAGCTCCATCCTAATCATCATCATCATCATAAATTACAATTGTATAGTATTCTTCTTGCTTCTCAGTATTGTAAAAAGGCGCTATATAGCGCCCGACCCGGCACAGACCACGCAGAGGCAACGTGTACAAAACACACAGGCTTTTATTTTTCTTCAGCTGTGTGACACGTCTTCCCCGTGCCACACAGCCCAAACACAGTCCCAAATCACCAAACAAAACACAACCCACAATTCTCCTTCACCTTCTCTTCCACCACTCCTCTGCAAGCTTAGTCCTCCTCCTCCCAACCCTGGCTCCCCGAGTGGTGGTGGCTCGGCCCTTTTATAGCCCACCCTGAAGCGTTCCAGGTGATTAACCACCTGGTCCAAATTGAACTTCCGGGCGGGGCTGAAAGCTTGTCCAGCCGGGCTGTGGGAAGCAGGCACTTCGACCACCACTAATATGTAGCATCCACCTGGATGATGGGATGGTAGCCATTGTTACGCCAGTACGTTCACCACACATGAGCTATTACAGGTAGGTGTTGAAGTTGTAGCCAAGTAGAGACAGCGGATGATTGCGGGCGCAGAATAACCATACCGTGGTGGGAAATTTAGCCTGGACATTGGGATATACTCTACTCTTTTTGAAATATGCCCAGGGATCTTTAATAGCCACAGAGAGCCAGAGCCTCAGTTTTGTGTCTGCCATATTTACAGCATAGTGCCCCTGTCACTGCACTGTGGCATTGGGATCCACACACACAGAGACACCAGGGTAAATGCCCCCTGCTGGCCTCCTCAACACCTCTTCAAGCAGCAACCCAAGCTTATACTAGATGGTCCCCCATGCAACTGGGTATTCTTAGCTTGAGGTGGATGACCTCTTCTGAAGGGCATGTGGTATGGCTGCTATTAGGGGAAACTTGAGAGTAACGTAAGCAGATATTTCACAGTGATAGGTTAGATGAGCAGTTTCACTGTGATAGTCCTAGATTACGCTGAACTAAAGGTGGTTTGAAGAGGGACCACTGATCATACTGACCCATGAAAATCAACGGAAGAACATACAGCAAGACATTTGAGAGGCTGGTCCTGGGCTATATGAGTCCTCTTTTGGTAGACCACCTGGTCCCACTGCAGTTTGGCTGTTGGACAAAGATTAGACAGGAGGAGACAATCATCTGTCTGTTCCACGTGGCTTATTCTCACCTGGACAAAGCTGGCAGCACTGTGAAGATTATGGTTTTGGATTGCTCCAGTTCCTTCCATCCCTGTTAAGGGATAAACTCAGAGATATGCAGGTGGATCAGCCTGTGGTGCCCTGGATGATGGACTGTCTGTCATGCGGACCACTGTTTGTGAGACTCAAGGACTGTGAGATCAACCACAAAGAACAGGCCTGTCACCTTTTCCCTTCATTCTTCACACCTCCAACTATAAATATAACAGCAGGCCTTGTCACTCACAGAAACTCTCAGATAATTCTGCGCTTAACGGGGTGTACTGATAATGGGGATGAAGCAGAGGAGAGGAGTCAGCTGGAGAACTTTGCTTCTTGTCTTCATCCTAACAGCAGCAAAACCAATGAACTAGTGATTGACTTTCTCCATACCAAAGAGCCTCTATGTCCAATCACAGTTCAGGGAGTGGATGTGGAGGTGGTCCACTTGTACAAGTACTTGGGGGGGGGGTCCACGTCAATGACATGTTGGACTGGTCTCAGGACAGAGAGGAACCATAGAAGAAAGAGCAGAAGCAGGCTCTGTGATGGCCAGTGTGGTCACTTCAAGAGAAACCCACCAAATCAAAAAGTCAATTAATGGGGGCACCTTCTGGACCAGCTGGAGGTTGTAGTGGAGTAGAGAAAGAAAACAAAACTGAGTGCCATTATGAAGAAGGCTGCCCATCTTTCCCATGTCACACCAGCACTGAGGGCCTTCTGCCAATGAAGTGAGTCAAGAAACGCTATGGGGGCAATGTGCCTGTATAGCGCCTCACTGCGACTGGGACTGCCAACTCAGAAGTTTTCGTTCTTTTCTGTCATTCTGGTGTATATTTGAGGCGATTTTGTTATTTGTCAAAATAATAATAATATT
Source organism: Polypterus senegalus (assembly GCF_016835505.1). Classification (NCBI taxonomy): domain Eukaryota; kingdom Metazoa; phylum Chordata; class Cladistia; order Polypteriformes; family Polypteridae; genus Polypterus; species Polypterus senegalus. Next base: position 131,955,223 of record NC_053168.1, read on the forward strand.
TATTTATTTTTTGAGCTTGTGTAAAAATCCTCCTGGGGACAAACAAAGTTCTACCTCTCCATTCTCTGCAGCTCTGGAGAAGGTCAAACACTTATTTCCACTTTTAATGCTGTGGAGCGCTCACCACGATGAGGACCCCACTTCCTGAGACAGATAAAAACCTTTTTTTTTTTAGATGTCATACATTTCTTTTATTTTTTTTTTCCTTTTTAATTTATAACTTGGGGAAAGTTTGTCTGGTAATGTTTTTCCGTCCTTGGGCACATCCTTTGATAACGCAGTACACATTATTCTACTGAGACCTTCAGTTGTAGGTAGCAAGACCCTACAATAAAAATGATAAGTCAGATAGTAGGGAAGAATTTAAGTGTTTTAAGGTCAGAGGCTGATGTTATTGTTACAGGGAGCTTCTCAATACCGTAACACACTACTGTACACTGGGGGCATCCATTATTCTATTGTTCTTTAATAATTTGTATCTTAACATTGAAAGGGAAAGTTGAAATCTTTAGAGCAGCATAATGTTTTTGGGTGTCGGAGTTTGTTTCATCTTCAAAAATGTATTCAGCCTTCTGAATACAAACACAAAGATGAAGAATAGCAATAGAGACTCTCACCATCTTGAAGCTGAATGGATGAATGAAGACCAGGAGCCTGTAGTGATGAGAGAGACAAAGATCACAAAGAATGAGAATCCGGAAAGAACATGAGAGCAAAGGATTAAGGGAACACTCCGATCACCAATGAAGCATGAAGGTTATGGTAAACATTTATGGAAGGTAAAATGTGTGGTTCATGCTGGCCACCTGTGCCCTGGTTGTCTTCTCAGAGTTGTTTTAGGACCATGAAAAATAAGCCTAAGGGGTGGAGTGTGGGATAGCGCAGTGTCGGCCTGTGCAAGCCACACTGGGATTGGCAATGTAGATGAACTGGTATAGAAATCGGAGAAGTAAAGAAGCAGGAAGTGATCCCAGAAAAGACAAAATAGAGTGGATTCACAAAGTATGCAGACCCCTTTACTTTCTACACAATTTACTGTGTTCTTGATGGGCATGAATTTGCCACTTTTGCCCATCAATCTACACTTACTAACCTATAGGACAACATGTTTTCATAAAAGAAAATTGCAAACGGATTAAAAATCAAAAACTTAAAGTATTCAGACCCTTAATTTAGTATTATGCAGAAGCCCCTTTAGCAGTAATTCCAGCTTCCACTCTTTTTGGAGTAAGTCTTCCCAAGCATTGCATACTTGAATCTGGGCAATTTATCCCATTCTCACTGAAAGATTCTCTCAAGGTCCATTAGATTGTATGGAAAGCAGAGCTGCGCAGTCCATTAGGCGGCATAGGTGGTCATTCGTGTGTCGTTTATCAGAGTTAAGGGGGGTGCGCTCCGGACGACCCTCCTGGATTGCGTTATGCATTATAGTGTGTTATAGACACTCTGGGGAGCCACCAAGGGGTGTGAGCTTCAGACACCAAGGAGTGTCAGCTAGCCTAGGACTCCATATGTGCTTTAACTGGCACTGATTTGAAGTGTCCGTAAACTGCCATTTTCAGGTGTTCCCATGCATATTCTATCAGTCTCATTGTTGGCTGGGCCACTCAAGAACAGTCCGATACTGTGACAGTTTGTGGTTCAAATGCAATTTGAATGCTCTTCCTGTACGCATGTGGGTTTGCTCTGGGTGCTGCACCTTTCCTATCTTATCAATGCCTTGTGGTTTACATTAACTGTTCTGACCACTAGGGGGCTTTGCAACACCCCAAACCTCAGACACAACCACCACAACACAAGTGCCGGTACAATAAAAAGGTTTAGTCATGCAAATAACTTACAAAAAGGCTTTGAAACTCACAAATATAACACAATTCTGTCTTCTCTATCATTCTCTTTCTTCTCCTCCACAGCCTCCAGGCGAGCTTTGGCCATCCTCTACCCGACTCCAGCTCGCCTGGATGAGGTAGAGTAGCTTCTTCTATGTTAGACCCGGGAGTATTTCTGGTGCTAGACTATAGCCTGATGGAAGAACTTCTGGGTCAATCAGAAGTCCCATAAAGTAGGGAGGATGAATCCCTGCCGTCTCCTCCAGGCGGCTCCCATGGAACCCAACAAGGTTGCCCTTTGGGACTACATTTCCCAGCATGCTTTGTGTGTGTCTGTACAAGTAGTATCACTCCAGAATGTTGCCACCTAGTATGTTGGGGGAGCATGTAGCCCTGACCAGATGTCACGCTGGCCCCCAAATCAGTATTGTTCCTTGGTCCAACATTACCTTCTGTCAGAGGCAGGATGGACTTCACCCTGTTTCTTGTGCCTTTAAAGGGTTGGCATCCTGTCCAGGTAAGGAACCTTGCCCCATCCTAGCTGGGATGCCCACTCATGTGTGCCATACATCATATTGTCAATTCCAAACTGGCTCCATGTACGTGTAAGGGTGTGTGTAAGTGGGTCCTGTGGTAGACTGGCACCCCCTGCTAGAGTGTTTCCTGCCTTGTGTTCAGTGCTGCTAGAATAGGATCTTGCCAATTCCTTGAACTGGATTAAGGGGGTATGAGAATGTTCTGTATGGTATGTCATGTCCATCCATCCATTATCCAACCTGCTATATCCTAACTACAGGGTCACAGGGGTCTGGTCAGGAGCCAATCCCAGCCAACACAGGGCACGAGGCAGGAAACAAAGCCCAGGCAGAGTGCCAGCCCACTGCAGGGCACACACACACACCAAGCACACACTAGGGACAATTTAGGATCGCCAGTACACCTAACCTGCAAGTCTTTGGACTGTGGGAGGAAACCCACGCAGACAACATGCAGACTCCACGCAGGGTGGACCCGGGAAACGAACCCAGGTCTCCTAACTGCGAGGCAGCAGCGCTACCCACTGCGCCACCGTGCCACCCATGTCATGTCCATTTATTCATTAATTCATTTTTTTATACCTTCTTTGTCAAATTCAGAGGTTCAGAAGCCAAAGCTTCTCCTGAGATCCTAAAGCGAAAAGCTGAAAGCAGACCTGCATGGCACACTCACCCATTTTGCGCTTCACGGTTCTACCATTCAAACTGCCCTGATTGCATACATTTTTGTATAACCATAAAAAAAAGCCAACAAGGTTGTAACATAATTCTGAGTGTAAAAAGTAGGTTAAAATAAATAAATGATGGATTAATAAATCTTCCATCATGACAATTACCTTTTTGGTTTGCAAACTTATAGTAAATCTATTATTTTTAATTAAGCTGTCATAAATGATGATATACAGGATCAATATTGCATGACTGAAAACAGCACTCCTTTTCACACTTCCATGTTTTTTTAATCAACGATTGGCTATAATTTTAAGTAAGCAGACATCAGTCTTCAGAATGTTATCTAGACTGGCCTAATCTGAATTTTTTTTCCAAAAGTTCTTGAAAGTCTATTTTTGTGCTTTGCCTAAAGGTTTGAACATTGGAGTGTAAACTGAATGATTTTTACATTATTGACCTAGCGAAAGTAATAAAACAGATACAAATGTACTTGTGATTGATTGATTTTTGGCTTCATTGCTTGCATATTTTGTTTTCACCTTTTTTCTGTTTTAAATCTGAAATTCAATTAAAAATTGGGAAGAAAGAGAAGAAAAAGGCCAATTAGTCCATCTGCCTTTCTGCTTACCTGATACGTAAGCCACCTAAGTGTTAACTTGGAGGCCTACAAATGAATGGAAATTTTCAATCAGTCACCAATTTTAAAGTAAAAAGTTAAAGAATACTAGGGGACTTTGCCCCCTGCTCACTTCGTTCGTCAAATCTTCGCTCGTCCTGCGCTACGTGCCAGCCACTTTGCTTTCTTAGATAGTCTCCCGTCCAAGTACTGGCTGGGTCCAAACATTATTAGCTTCTGGTCGATTACCTGTTTGAAAATGCAGGTGGTATGGCTGCCAGCTCCTGATGATTGTGAGTTCCTGCTCTTCAAAGGATCTCAGTATGGGGCCAGGTCTTGCCTCACCATGTGATTCCTAGAATCAGGAAGCGAATAAGGAAGGTCTCAAGAAGTTTGACACGGCCGCATTTTGAGCGGAGTATTCCTTTCAAGAGATACTTTGATTTTCTTGTAGGGACTGAATGAGGGTGATTCAATGCCAGACCAGGGGGTGGCAGAGTGTACTGACCTCTTTCTCTCTTTCCACTGCAGACCGATTATGGGAAATTCTGCCTGGTTCTGAGGCCACCACTTCCGGTTTCCGCCCTGATGACGTCACTTCCTGTCCTCTCCTTTTAAACCCCCCACTTCTGTTCTGGACTGAAATCTGTACGCAGGTGTGCACAAAACTTAACTCTTTTGCAGCCAGGTAACAATACACGGGTGGCTGTCCCCAACTCTTTTTGACACTCTCTTAAAGCTAAACAGCTCTACTTCCTCAATATATTCTCTGCTCCTTTATGGCAACGGTCTTATTCTTCACTACACCAGAAACCAATGTGACCTTCCAGGGCCGTTCTTAGGACGTTGGGGGCCCTGGGCATAATTAGGCTGTGGGGGCTCTAATGCGTGTAGTATTTGTGACGATGCGGGTTCTCTTCCATGCTCTCCTTGTCCGTTTGGGAACCCTGAACCCAACACCGCCGATAATGTCACTGAGATGAGTTGACAAATGGGGACAAATCTCTCAAAGCCAGGGGATTTATTCCAAAAGTGAAATTTTTAAAACAATCAAAAACAAAAACAGTGCAGTGCTTCAAGTTCCATAAATAAATCCATAAAAACAAGTGTCCAGTGGGGTTAAAAAAAGACAACAATAAATAAATCCTTTCAAATCTGAGGTTAAAAATGTAGAAGTTAAAAATGCAGTCTCTCACTCCCTTGTTATTCTCTGGCTCACCTCCATCACCGCGGACCCGCTATACCACAGTATTAGCTACAGTTCAGCCAGATTTGACCAGTTTCCACTAGGCACCGCGTGGAGGTATGTAGCTATGCCCTGCCTGTGAAAAATGTGCAGTGCAGTAGTGCATATTTTTATAAATTTTAGAGCATTTTATTTATTTTTTTTGTCACAATTAAAAAGTGTGTTTTTTATACCGTTTTCCATTTTTTTCTACCAAATTAAAACTCGGGCTAAAGAACATTCTAGAATAAAGCTCAAGAAACAAAATCAACTTTTCGCGCTTTAACACTTGCGAAATCTTTAATTAACGCCGAGTAATCAAGCGATTGGACAATGTCTCGCTCAATGGACATTAATGCTAAAGCATTCATTTGTTCTTGTAACATGGTTGTCCTGAAGTAATTCTTGATTATCTTTAGCTTAGAAAAGCTGCGTTCCCCAGCAGTGACAGTAACTGTTATGTTGCTCGTTGCTTACTGCTGGTCGGTTTTGAACGGAATCAGTAGGAGAATGCACCTTTTTGGCCACGACAAATTTCATCAAAGTTCCTATTTGTGTCTCAATAAAGGCTACATCGTCTGCCTTTTTCTTTCGTTTAGCAGCACCGGATGGATAACTGTGTTTCATATTAATATGGCATGTGCGAAACTTGCTAACGTGAATAAGATGCAGTTACGAGTGGAATACGATAAGTCCAATGCCAAGGCGAAAAAGAGAAGAAAGCGTTATATATGTGACAGAAAAACACGGGAAGATGTCCGCACCCACGCTCACGATGCAACCGTGGTCTGGAATAGTGATGGGTCGTTCTTGAACAATTTGTTAATTTTGAACGAATCTTTAATGTGACTCGGGAAGAACGAGTCATCTCGTGGGAGTGATTCATTCAGTCACGCATGTGCATTTGCGCAACTTCCTATAGTTTCTGTATTGGAATTATTGATTCACCTGTTTCGAGTCTTCGGGATTTTCAAGTCGTTCGTTCATCACGTGACAGCCCCATAAGCTTAACCAACTCAGTCTGAGCGAAACAGAATCGATTAGTTCATCTCAGTCTTGGGTTCAGTTCATCTGACAGCCCCATAAGCTTAACCTAGTATAAAGTCTGAGCCAGAAACAGAATTGATTAGTTCATCTCGAGTCTTGGGTTTGGTTCATCACGTGACAGCCCCATAAGCTTAACCAACTCAGTCTGAGCCGGAAACAGAATTGATTAGTTCATCTCTCGAGTCTTTGGGTTCGAGTCGTTCGTTTATCACGTGACAGCCCCATAAGCTTAACCTATACAGTCTGAGCCGGAAAGAGAAAATGAAATGACTCAAAAAAAGATTTGTTCATTTGGCTGAACGAGACTCAAAGGTCCGAGTCGGCAAAATGATCCGAACTTCCCATCACTAGTCTGAACGGAATGGTGCTCCTCCGACGAGAGCACTCTATTCATTGACTTTTGTGGGGGCGTGTCGTAACAGGGCTCCGCCTGCGCCTGGCCATAATGAACGCACCAAGCCCCAGTTCCCTGTTGAAGCATCCCTGCCCCAGCAAAAGGGGAGTAAGCTTAGCATTAAACCTCGTAGTACAGATACGTAGCTTGCGTCAATCTTAAAAAAAAACAAAACCTCGAATGATGGGACCCCTTTTATCTCGGGAGCCCGGGCGACTGCCCTGCTCACCCATGCCTAAGAATGGCCCTGGCCCTTCTTCTGGGTGGATCACTCCATGATTTCCTGTATTCATTAAATTCAAGGTAAAGAGCGTATTTAATCTTTCAATACATTAATAAAAAAGAACGTCTTACAACTATAAAAATATGAATCTTTGCCATTTCCCTCATTGAAACAAAATCCCCTTCTCTCCATTTTTTTTTTTTCCATTAGCACTTCATGAAAACAAACGCATATACACTTTATGTAGATGTGCAGCCGGGTGCATTCCTTGTGTGCAGCAGTCCAGTTCATAATGAAAGAGACAGTCGCACTTCACAGGCAAGACCCACTGGGGTCCTTATCATATGATTTTCTACAAATAAAAGAAGGATTTGAAAATTTCTGCCCACCAAGGACCACTCCCAGTGCTTCTCTTTGACTCGTTTTCTGTTGTTTCTTGTGCACTGTATCCCTTCGGGGCTTTCTTCTGTGATTCTTGTCTTTGTCTCGGCATCCAGAACTTAATGCTGAAATCATGTGGCTTACAAATTGCTTTCATATGTCACAAAGCATCACAAGTTATTCCCTAACTAACTCCAAGCACAAATGCTCCTTCTTTGATATGTGCGTGTTCCCAGTCGGCAGAGTACTGTTGCTGTGGACATCCATATTTAATAGCCTCTGGAGGCTGAGGGTCTTTAATCCACGCAGCACCACACGGCATCATTTCAACATCATTTCATTTGTATCGCCAGGACAATCTCTATGCCAGTCCTTCTGAAATTGCATTATGACCTTTAAATGTGGCGAAAGGGAAATCTGACTTAGGTTTCCCATAGTAACCTGCATAAGATATGGGTCCCATGCAACCTGGATTATATCAGTGACAGTCCCTCCTGCTCTCCTTGTTCTTTTTAAATTGGCTTCGGGTACTGAGCATAAGGTACAGTATTGTAGTGACAAAACAGCACATTAAACCACACATCACTAATGCCAAGATGTCTCAAGTGTCCAACATCACTTGCAGACATAATATTAATATTTATAGACTCTGACCTCAAATCATCAGACAACTGTCCTGTAAAAGCATTACTTTTTTTTTTTTTTGTAATATAAATTGGAAAACACCAGCAAACAGGCTTAATCAAAGGTGAAATAGGAAGTAGGTGGCATGCTCTCGGATCACGGCAGGCTGTCTTTGGCAAGAAGGGTGTGGAGAACCTCAAGAGCAAATCTGAAAAGCAGTAAGATTGATAAAGAGAAATAAAAATGTGAAACTTGGCAAGAGTCCCAAAGTGACTTCAAAATAAGAAATAAAAATAACACGCCATTCTCAAACCCAATTATCCCAATTTGTGGTTGAAGTCTAGTATAGGACCGTCTGGTATAAGGCCGGATAAAGCCATTCAGTCCATTAGAAGGTCCAGGCACTTATAATCACCAAACAGGGTGGCATGGTGGTGCAGTGGTAATGATGCTGCCTCGCAGTAAGGAGATCAGGGGTTCACGTCCTGGGTGCTCCGTACATGGCGTTTGCAGGTTTCCTTCGGGTGCTCCAGTTTCTTCTCACTGTCCAAAGATATGCAGGTTAGGTGGACTGGCAACGCTAAACAACAATTTCTATAGCACGTTTTCATACAAATGATGTAGTGCTTTACAAGATGAGGAACGAAAAAAGAAAAATATAAAAATAAGATTAGGCAATACTAAGTAACAAAGAATAAAGTTTCTTTGTGGTGGCAGCCGGCACCACCACCAGCTACTCAAAGCATCATGATGCTCCAACATTGATGGACTGAAAGCCAGAAGTCTACGTGACCATCATCATCAGGTCCTTCCATGAAAACCCTAAATACAAAGAGGACTGTTTGACTTATGTTAGGTAGATTGCCCAGAGGGGACTGGGTGGTCTCATGGTCTGGAACCCCTACAGATTTTATTTTTTTTCTCCAGCCTTTGGAGTTTAATTTTTGTTTTTTCTGTCCACCCTGGCCATCGGACCTTACTCTTATTCTATGTTAATTAATGTTGACTTATGTTTATTTTTTATTGTGTCTTCTATTTTTCTATTCTTCATTTTGTAAAGCACTTTGAGCTACATTTTTCTGTATGAATATGTGCTATATAAATAAATGTTGATTGATTGATTGAAATGTTGATAAAGTAAAGTCTGATGGATGAGCAATGTGGGTCCTTTCTTTCTTTTTCTTCTCGTCACAAGGGCTGCCAGACCAGAGGCGTGATTTAGGGCAGAGGCACCGCACCGCTCTTGTATTGTTTTAACGGCAACAACAACATTTATTTCTATGGCACGTTTACATACAGATGATGGAGCTCAGAGTGCTCTACAAGATAAAGAATGAAAAAAGAAGAGTAGGCAATAATAAGTAACAAAGAATAAAGTAAGGTCCGATGACCAGGCAGACAGAAAAAAGAGAAACATTCAAGAGGGCCGGAGGAAAAAAAAAAACAAAATCTGCAGGGGTCCCAAGGCCACAAGACCACCTAATCCCCTAAGATCAATGGCCTCAATCAGTCCTCGTGGTTTTCAGGCTTCACGTATAAGAATTACATGATGATGGTCATGTGGACCTCTGGCCTTCAATCCATCAATATAGGGACATCACGGTGCCCTGATCAGGTGGTGGTGGCGCAGATCAACACCACGGAAAAAGAACAGTAGGTGTTAGTGCAGAGCCATGATAGAAATGATGAATCAATGCATATACGAAATATCAAGGTTACACTAAAATGAAGCTATGAGAAAGATTATCAAACTTTTATCTTGATTCTGTATGCCATCCTGTTGTATATATTTGTATGTTACACGTATTTTAAGAAAGTTAAGAAACGCATTATAGGAGAGGGGTGGTGACGTCTCCACTGCCCTAAAGAAGAGCCGCGAATGCAAAGTACTGGCCTACAGCTCTATTCCTGTAATCCAGCTGATTCATTTCCTTGCTTTTCTACTTTGCACAAATTAGGAAGTGTGAAGCTATGGGTTCAAGTCCTAGAGGGCTGGTGATCCGTAGATGGGGCAGCACAAACCATTGTGTGTCATTTATTTCATTCATGAAATGAATTACTGAATCATTACCTGACAATGCGTCACACATTTCTCGTTAGTCTGATATGCAAATGAGTTCTCATTTGTTTGATTCACAAAGCAAATAATGGAATCATTACACCGGAACGAATCACATACAGTGGAACCTCGGTTCACGAACGTCTTGGAACACATACAAATCGGTTTATGACCGAAAAGTTCGCCAAACTTTTGCATCTGTTCACGACCACACACTCGGTATACGAACAAGCCAGTTTCCCTTTTGGTTTGTGCGCGACGATGATTTCCGCATGTGTTTAGTCTCTCCCTGTGTTGATTCACAAAGCAAATAATGGAAACATTACACCGGAACGAATCACATATTTCTTGTTCATTTGATTTGCGAAAAAGTTACACGATTCATATTTTCATTTGATTTGTCAACTGAATCACTGAATCATTACCCGAGAATGAGTCACACAGTTCTCATTCTATAATTTGCAAACAAACCACACAATTTCCATTTATTTTATTCACTAAACGAATTACTGAATCATTACCCGAGAAAAAGTCACAAAATTCTTATCCTTCTGATTTGCAGTCAAATGTTTCTCACTTGTTTGGTTCACAAAACGAATCTCTGAAAAAGAACAGCAGAGAACAGTAGGTGTTCGTACATAGCCATGATAGAAATGATGAATCAATGCATATATGGAATATCAAGGTTACACTAAAATGAAGCTATGAGAAAGCCATGTTACAATAATGAGTTTTTAGCAGTTTTTTTAAAGTATTCCACCGTATTAGCCTGGCGAATTTCTATTGGTAAGCAATTCCAGATTTTAGGTGCATAACAGCAGAAGGCCACCTTACTACTTCTATTCAATTTAACTCTTGGAATTGTAAGCAGACCCTCATGTGAAGATCTAAGGTTACGATTTGGAGTGTAAGGTGAGAGGCTTTCTGACATATAGGATGGAGCGAGATGATTTTAGGCTTTGTAAAGCATTAGCAGTATTTTAAAGTCAATTCTAAATGGCACGGGCAAACAATGTAACGACGCTAAGGCTGGTGTAATGTACTCTGATTTACTTCTCCTAGTTAAGATTCTGCCAGCTGCATTCTGCACTCGTTGCAGTCGATTGATGTCTTTTTTTGGGTGATCCTGAGAGGAGTGCATGACAGTAATCTAGACGACTGAAAACAAAAGCGTAAACTAATTTTTCAGCATCTTGAAACGTTATAAGGGATCTAAAGGATCCAGGTTTTGTTCCTTCCTTATGCCAGGGATCGACTCCAGCCTTCCATGACCCTGGTCTGGACTAAGTGGGTTAGGAAATGACATGGCTTAACCTGACAGACATGGAGGGAAAAAAGGCACGATAATCGAAAAAAAGCTTGTGTAGACATAAAGAGATCTCTACACAGGCCTTGAATAAGTCCAGGATTCAAACCCAGGACACTGAGCACTGCACTATCATGTTGAACACAAAAAACAATACGAAGCTGAGAACATGTAAATGTCCTAACATGCACTACTTCATGTCCTGACCATGCCTTATTTCTTAAGCAGCATACATAAATAATAAAAATGAATGCAAAGCACAAAGGGGTCCTGCAGGATGACCCACTTAATAGGAGTGCCCAGTGAATGAAACTAGGGCACTGTCATGCCAAGAAAGAAACAATCTGCACTTGTCATCAATGAAGAATCTGCAGCGGCGAGGAGCTCCGGTCTCCTCAGAAGATGGTCTGTGTGTGAATGCTAACTTCTGGCATGAACCGAGAATGACAAAGTGCAAACACGTTATTCAGAAAGGTCTGCAAATGAGTTAAAAGTCAGAAAGAGAAGTCTCTCATTGATAGAAGTATTCAGATTCCTTGCTGTGGCACTCCAAATTGTGGACAGGAGCCATCCGTTTGCCTTAATGCTCCTTGAGCATTGGTTTCTTTGTGGTGGCGGCCTGCACCACCACCACCTACTCAAAGCATCATGATGCTCCAACATTGATGGACTGAAAGCCAGAAGTCTACGTGACCATCATCATCAAGTCCTTCCATGAGAACCCTAAATACAAAGAGGACTGTTTAATTTATGTTAGGCAGAATGCCCAGAGGGGACTGGGCGGTCTCTTGGTCTGGAATCCCTACAGATTTTTTTTTTTTCTCCAGCCTCTGGAGTTTTTTTTTGTTTTTGTTTTTTCTGTCCACCCTGGCCTTCGGACCTTACTTATTCTATGTTAATTAATGTTGACTTATGTTTATTTTTCATTGTGTCTTCGATTTTTCTATTCTTCATTTTGTAAAGCACTTTGAGCTACATTTTTTTATATGAAAATGTGCTATATAAATAAATGTTGTTGTTGAGATGTCTCTAAAACTTGATGGAAGTCTACTGTGGCAGACTGTGGTTTGGAAAGACACACACCTGTGTGTAGAATGTTCCAAATTCACACTGGATGTCAGATAAAAAAATAAGCCATGAAGTCCAAGGAACTCTCTGTAGACCTCCACGATCAAACTGTGATGAGGCATAGATCAGGGCAAGGGAATAAAACCCTTTGTAAAGCTTTGAGTGTTCCCACAATCACAGTGGTCTCAATAATTGTGAAATGGAGAAAGTGTGGAACCACCAGAACTTTTCCTAGAGTCAGCTGTCTGGCAGAACAGAGTAACCAGGCAAGAAGTGTGTTGGTCAAGGAGGTGTGATGGATGGCTGGCGTTTCAGCCCGGCCGGGACGTCCCTCAATTGAAGAAACCAGCCTTTTTGGAGCACTACATTCCCCGACATGCTAGATGGCAGCTCCCCTGGATGGAAATGGTTCCTCAGATTCCCACAGGGCAGTATGGGACATGGGGTCTGTCTCTTCAACCCTGTTGGGTGCCATGAGTGCCGCCAGGAGGAGCTCACCAAGAACCAGGGGACTATTACCGTGACGTTAACCCGGAAGTACTTCGGAGTCATGAGGACGGAAACCCACAGTACTTCCGGGATACTTGAAGAATGCGTTGAAGCTGGAGAAGGAATACTTCTGGGTCATGGAATTTAAAAGGACTATGGGAAACCCAGCAGATTGAGCCGGAGTTGGGTGGTAGAGGAACGGAGCTGCTGGGAGTGGAGGATTGGTTACTGCGATTATACATTATTGTTATTATTGTTTATTGGAGAAATGTGGAGTGTGCGGTGCTTTGTGCACTTTATTGGAGAATATAATAATTAAAACCTTCTTGGTGTTTTAAAAGTGTGTCTTGGACGTCTGTCTGGTGGGTTCAAAGGGGCAACAGCGCCTCTAGCGTCCACAGAGGTTGCTGACCAAGAATCTAATGGCCACTCTAGAAAGGCTTCAGTAGTGGTCTGCTGAGATGGGAGAACCCGTCGGAAGGATAACCATCTCGGTAGCACTCCATCAATTACGTATTTATAGTAGAGTGCCAACACAGAAGCCAGTTTTGAGTAGAAGACATGTGACAGCCTGCTGGGGACCCTGGGAACAGGAGGAAAAAAAAAGATTTGCTGGCCTGCTGTCTGGAGAAGATCAAACATTCACCGCCCATCATTCTTCCCTACCGTGGCACCATCATGGCATGGGGGTTCTTGACAGCAGCAGGGACAGGTCAGACAGGTCAGAATCGAGTGAAGAATGAGATGACAAAATGTCCTTGGCCATCACTACAAACTACATGAGGTAAGCAACAGATCAAAGCATAATTTTTAAGGAGACTATTCCTTTAAAGTGAAAGAAAATTAATATCAATAAGAAGAGAACATGGCTGAAATCAACATGTTTAAAGAAAACATCGATTGATCGATTATTGAATGCACTTACTTCAGTTTAGGGTCACCAATGTGATGTTGCCACAGAGGTGGAAGCGTCCGTCGTGAAGCCCTTCCTGGCATTGTCTCTCCTGTAGGAAATCCTGAGTAGAAGGACCACTGGCTGTGAGTGTACCAAAGTAATTATGTGATAGGTAAACCAACTGTGAAGCTGACATGATGGTAATTAATAAATGTTATTGGTTATATATTTAAACAAGTCCTTGATCCAAAAGGTAATTCCAAAAACAGGGAGGTAGTCATACAAGGAATAGCAGCAAGTATTGTGACGCTTCAGCCAGGGTGTGGTCCCTGACTTCTGGTTATTCCCCCATTTTATTTATTTTTATTGTAGTGATATATTTTGTTCCATTTACTATTTCGTTTCTATGTATTTTGTGTTGTTCTCTTGTGTTTTATACATGAAACCCCCCAATAAGTGGAAATCTATGCTTGAAAGCCATAGGACACCCCCCTGCTTCAAGTGAGCAAAACTCCCCTCCTCCACTTCTTAACTGCACGAAAACCCATAAAGGACCCCCACACACCTACTCTTTGAGTACAAAGAGGACGAACAGAATTATTTGAGGTGGAGCTAAGCCCCTAATAAGTGAATTTCCCCTTGGGTTTAATAAAGTATCTATCTATCTATCTATCTATCTATCTATCTATCTATCTATCTAAAGCTAGTGATGCCCCTGGTCTTCTCCTTTTTAACCTTAGCTTTCTTGAATAATAGAGGAGGGCGGGGTCAGCTGACTGTGAGGTCCTCAGGCTGGGTGGGGCTAGACACTTGATTGGCAGCAGTCCATGATGCAGGAAAAGGGGCTAAATGGGCCTTATGTTCTAGATAGATAGATAGATAGATAGATAGATAGATAGATAGATAGATAGCGGTATAGATAGATAGATACTTTATTAATCCCAAGGGGAAATTCACATAATCCAGCAGATTTGTCTTTTACATTAATGTTGATGTTTATCCATTTTCCCTTTGATCATCTCTCCTTTTGTTGAGTTTCTTGAACATCTCATTCCAGATTATGGTGCTTCACAAAAGTGCCTCATTAACAGTGTGTGAGGTGAGTTTAAAAACTGCCCTTAGAAAAATAATTGCAATAATTGACATGTTCTTATACTTTGAAAAACATATATTAGGAAAAAAAATAAAATAAAAATGCAATCCGTGAAAACCACTAAAAAAATCATTTAATGAGCAGCAGACCCAGATGTGGATTTTCACATTGTAGGCCTTCCAGTCCAAAGCTTTGGCTTCAGAGGCTTTTGAAAAGAGTGATGAGGGATGATTGAGGCTTGTGAATAATTTCAAAACAAAGCAATAAACAAAAACATAATTGCTAATGACTCATTTTAATGTAACAATTGTGGTTCTGAGGAAAACAAGGCATTATATGTTCAGTTATACATAAAATGCCTAATATTAGTCTTATTTTTAACAAATATTTTTTAATTGTGTATTTTTTAACAAAGATTATCAAACTTTTATCTTGATTCTGTATGCCATCCTGTTGTATATATTTGTATGTTACACGTATTTTAAGAAAGTTAAGAAACGCATTATAGGAGAGGGGTGGTGACGTCTCCACTGCCCTAAAGAAGAGCCACGAATGCAAAGTATTGGCCTACAGCTCTATTCCCGTAATCCAGCTGATTCATATCCTTGCTTTTCTACTTTGCACAAATTAGGAAGTGTGAAGCTATGGGTTCAAGTCCTAGAGGGCTGGTGATCCGTAGATGGGGCAGCACAAACCATTGTGTGTCATTTATTTTATTCATGAAATGAATTACTGAATCATTACCTGACAATGCGTCACACATTTCTCGTTAGTCTGATATGCAAATGAGTTCTAATTTTTTTGATTCACAAAGCAAATAATGGAATCATTATACTGGAACAAATCACATACAGTGGAACCTCGGTTTACGAACGTCTTGGAACACGTACAAATCGGTTTATGACCAAAATGTTCGCCAAACTTTTGAATCTGTTCAGGACCACACACTCGGTATACGAACAAGCCAGCTTCCCTTTCGGTTTGTGCACACCAATGATTTCTACACGTGTTCAGTCTCTCCCTGTGCAGCAAACGAGAGAGAGAGAGAGAGAGACAGCGACACACACAGACACACATGTGCGTGCGAGAGAGAGAGAAGGCTGGCCGCATAAGGCAGAGAAGGCAGTTAAAGAATGCACTGGGCTTGTTTTTAAAGTGACAGATACGAGCATTGTTTTAACCTCGTTGTATTTAATGAAGACTTTTTCTATTGGATTTTAACCTCCACTTCGCTTCTGTTTACAGCGATCGGTTCGTAGCGTGCATTGTTGCAATGTTACTGTTCTTGGTGGTTTATTAAATTACTGATTTTTCAAATATTCATTTTTTTCCCTGTGCTTAAAACTCATTAAAAAAAAGTGTTTTTAGAGAGCGGTTCCTAGCACTATAGTGCGAACTCTTACAGTGTTACTTTTCTCTGTTGTTCAAGGTTTTCTCAGTGTTATTCAATGTTTTTACATTTAGTTTGCTATTATGCTGTGCATTCTATGGTATAATTAACTATATTTGTACTTAAAAA